>NW_027504741.1:0-20442 GCF_021521415.1 Bidens hawaiensis
TAGTGTTCTCGAGAACATAATTGACATGATTTGAATTCAAATCCTTAATAGACTTTCATTTAAAATTTCAGTATCAACTGAATCACAATATTTATTAGATGCATATCAATTCTCTCTTCGTATTACCAGACTATTTAGGTATTAGAAAGTCATTGCTTCCACCATTGGAGAATGTGTCTCCTCAAAATCATCATGGATCTTTGCAAAATCCTTGTGCCACCAATTTTGCCTTATATCACTTTATCGAATTTTCATAACTCGGATAAAAGATCCGTTTGAATCTAACACATTTTACAACTTTAGTTGTACGGATTGTTGGTCCAAAAAACTTACCGTTATTTAGAGAATTCAACTCTGCCCCTATTTGCGTCTTTCCAATTTGGCCAATCATTTTTCATATGCAGATCTTAAATCATGATCCTCATCATTTTCAAGCGCTGTCTTATATACAAAGTTATAACGACGTCGACTTTATTTCGATTCCATACATCTTGTAAACATGATAAAATACAATTTACTGAGAGCTCTTTGTTTTCAGGTACCTGAGGTTTTTTTCAATAACCATCATATATAACGTCTCTCAAGAGACCTTTTTACTATACATCGACTTAACCATTTTTATTACTTGCTCCAATTTTCGAGGAATCATTATTCTTGGAATCGACTAGTTTACCACGCTTCAGGCGTGCCTTAGATTCATTAGTCATTACCAATGTATGGTTGTCCTTCCAGGACATTTATATTAATTGGAGCATAAGTAGTTGTTATAGGTGTCTTAGCTAGACACTTTGTTTTGGTCAATGAATCGTCTGGTAATTGATTCGTTAATCTTTATACACGAATTATTCTTTGAACTTTTAGTTCATATAATTTAATTTGAGGATCAATAGTAATTTAAACTAATTTCGTTTTCCAACTGCTTTATATCTCTCCCTAATGTTGGGAATGTTGCTTTACTAAAGTGAAAACCAATAAGCCATAAACAAATATCTCATTAATAGCTCTAACGCTTTAATCATATATAATACCGACATAAATTCCCAACTTCCTTTATGGTCTCATCTTTGTGTCTTGTGGTGGATTAATTTTAATATATAATACACACGAAATATTAGATGAGAGATACTTGGTTACTGACCAAAAACCAATTGCAATGGGGAGAAAGTATCATAACTTGTTGGCGCGATATGAATGCATGTAAAATGACAAATACCCAAATAAAACATGAACTTTTGCTCTCATGATCATTGACGTTGCAACCAATTGTAGACGTTTGATGATCGTCTCAACAAAATCAATTCGTCTATTAATAGTGATTTACCAAAATAAATATGAAAATCTAGAATATGGTGCTTGCTATCTCATTAGCTAAGCCACAAATCACACAAACTTCATGTTGTGAAATTGATAACCATTTAGACGATACATCGATTTAAAACACTAAATGTTATCATGTTAGGATATGTGTATCCTTTTCTCATTCCATGACATTTAGGTATTCACACCCTCCTTTAGTTGGTAAATAAATAATTCCCCTGAGAGCAATATTACATGTGTAATTATTAGGAATAATCATTTGGTTATTCAATAAATTCACATCATTGACTCGGTATGGTCTAACCGGTCATGCCATTAGATAATCATGATTCATAAACTTCAGGTTTATGATCGTATATGTATTATGCTTCTATAATACAAAATTATAAATATGAGAGAACATTGTACTGTCGTTTCAAACGATGATGTGATTTCACTTTTATATTTTCATATTTTGTCCTCATATATAATCAATCCCTTTGCCACTTCTGTTGGCCAGTCTCATTATTAGCATAAATATCATTAAAATTTTGATAGTTGATCTTATGATTAACATGACCATCATTACAATAAGCTCAACTATAGCCGAGATCACTATCTTTACAACAATCAATTTATATCACATTCACTCTAGGGAATTGAGTAAAACCATACAATTCAACGACTTTCGTTATTTTCTCATACATATGTGTATGTGAAGTTGCGTCAAGCCTTAAGACGGGTTTTTGAGAAAAAAATTTAGTAGATATTTAAACTTTTACTCCATGATTTCAAAATTATTTGGACTTTTCCTTCATTATTTTCACAAATCGGGTCTCCTCCCTAACTTTCCTTAGTTATTTGGCATGCTCCCTCTATATTATTATCTTTTCCCAATGCGTCTGGAAAGTCAAATTATAAAAAATTTTGAGAAAAAAATGGTTATTTTGGGCTTTCTCTCTAAAAGGGACTATTTTAAGAATTTTCTCTTATTTTAATTTCTAATTTTCTTTATTAGATATATTTTTTGTGAACAGTGTAATATAAGTTAACTTAGCAACTAGCAAGAGTCTACAATTAGACTTACAAGGTATCGCGGAAAAAAACCTACATTACAAGCTTAAGATTAAAATAATATTATAATACTACGAGCTCGTATCAAAAAATAGAAACTATGCCTTCTTTTTGTTAAAGTTGACACGAGTTTGTTTTCATCTTTTCAACTATTTTCTCTAGTTGGATTCTAAATCTGTTAAACTTCAATACATCTCTACCTTTACACATGTTAAACTAGTGTTTTATCCGGCGTAACAAAACCTAGGCGATGATAAACCCAAATGTTGCTTGTCCTGGGCGTTAGGTGGTAATTTGGTTGGTTTTGGTTAAGTGCGTTATGATGCTGGAACTAAAAAACTAAAATAAAATAGAAACATATAAACTTTGAGATGGATCAAATGAGTGGCGTCAGTCAGTAAAACTCGGGCGTTAGGAAGATCCTAGCAATACCGATCTTGGAAGTTGAGGCGACGAGTCTAAACAAATTCGGCTTACTTCTGTCACATTGGTTACGGTACCGGTACTAAAACGAAAAGAAAATTGACATTCAATAGGTTTACGTGACATTTGTTAAAGTATCAAAATAAAAACAAAATGCAGTGAGTCTGCGCGAATTTGGTCGATTTCCGTCACATCCATTACAAAACAAAACAAAAAACGTTGACATTTGGTCGATTTTCATTACAGTGTCGAAAGTAATAAAAAAAAAGCAAGATGCTGTGAAAAACCAACGTTTAAACTCGGATGTTGGTAAAAACCCGAGCTTTACGATGGTGAGTTGATGCGAATTCGAACATTATCAGTTACGCTGGTTACGATATAGAAAACATCGGCAAAGCTTGAGCGTTAAAACCCAAAAAAATAAATCCGTCAAAATTAACATATAAAAAATTAAATATTCAATGTTTCTTTGTTCGGTAAACCAAGGCGGTGTTAAAATCCTAACGTTGTCAATCCCGGGCTTTTAAGTGGTAACTTGACATGAGTTTGGTCGGTTTTGGTTACTTTCATTACGGTACCGGAGCTAAAAAATGGAAAAAATATTAAAAAAATGAAGTGGACCAATGGGATGACGTTAGTAAAACCCGAGCGTTGTCGCCCCGATCGTTGAGGCTGTTAATCTACACAAATTCATTTGATTTCTGTTATATTCGTCACAGTATCAGAACTAAAACAAACAAAAAAGCAAAAATAAAAAATAAAAAATTTAAGGATCAAATAAGGTGCCGCCAAATGGCTCTATTGGCATTTAGCTGCACCAAACCTTGTAATTATTATATATACTAATATAATAATTTTGATTCTAAATAAATTTGTTGACTTATAAATTTGTTTTTCTCTTTTCAAAGTCTCGGGTGCATTTCTTCATTCATTGCGTTTTAGAGATTCAATCAAGGAGAGAAAGGAAAGGATTTAGAAGGAAATGAAGAAAATTAGTGTTTTATAGTTATTTTTAAAAGAAAGGAAAAGAAACAAAAGGAAAAAGGAGGGGTTTTTAGTGTGTATTATTTTTCCGAGTTAATTTAACAAAGGAAATAAATGAAAAGGAAATCATTTCAATTCCTTTCATTTCTTTTCTATTCCTTTCATTTTTCTTTTCTTTCCCTCCTTTTAATTCCTTTCATTTTGCAAAGAAATGCTTTATACTATAAAACCCCAAGCTTTCCTTTCTTTTCCTTTCTTCCTTTAAATGAAACTCAAGAGCACCCTTTTTATTTCTTCTTTTCCTTTCCTTTCTTCCATAAAACTCCGGAACACAAACCTCCCTTTTTTTTCCTTCACCTTCCTTTCCTTTCCTTCCTTAAGTAAACTCGGGAAAAGAGCGTAAAATTTGGAGAGAGAAGAATTGATAAAGGCTCATTCATATTTCAATACCTATTTTGCGCTCATCAACAGGATGGGGGCTCTTCCCTTTTCTCGTTAAGCATTAACCATCTTGCATCTATGATTCCACCATTGTTGAAGCTGCAATTCGATTGCTTCTACAGGTACATCCATCACTAAACCAAATGTTTGGTTTCTTTACTTCAATAAGCTAAGATAAAATTGAAACACTAATGAAAACGCAGACGTAGATGAAAACCAAAACAACATATGTCTGTTTTTTAGTTTCCAATTTCAATTCATTTTCAGTTCAAATCTATATTGTTTTGAAGCAATGGATAACCCTAATTTCAAAAAGAACATGTAATTCTGTAAAGTGTTTAATCTGGGGGCAATCATAATTCAGTATGATTACAAGTGTTATATGGTGAAAAATTATCGGATAAGTTTCAAATTTCAATTTGCAAAAATAAATAAAGATTGAAGAATAAAATCTCTAGCATTCGAAAATGGAAGATGCATTTGTGCTCTTCCATGATAGAATAGTTCAGACTGTTTGTTTAGCAGCTAATTGAATTCTGCTCACCTCTAGATTCTAGTTTTACCTTTAATAGGCGCAAGCATAACTAAAAAATCATGATGCACCAGTGGGTCCTACAACAATTTCATAGAATAGTAATGTGAGGTGGAAAATAAATGTGATTCTTTCTTATAATTAATTCATCTTGCTTAAGCTGTTGATGCTATTTATAATTATAAAGTTTCATCTTTTTTAGGGTGAATGTCTTGGTCAACTGAACTCTTGCGGGAAAGTGGCTTGAGATATTAAAAAAACAAAGAAGAGAACTGGAATGGTTTAGAGATTACCTGATTATTGCAAGAGCCTCAAGTAGTTGGTTATGTTTATTTTTCTGTTGAGACATCAATACATTTATTTGCAAGGAGACTTCACTGTACACACAAAGAAAGACTCCAGCCCTATAAATACAATATAGGATCTTTTATGTTGGCCCTAGCATCTTGCATTTATGTGAGTCCTATTATTTTTTGTTGGTCCTAGTATTGCACAAAATGATGTATTTGGGTTTAAGAAGTATCTGGATAATTAAAGCGCATGGAAAACTTTGAATGCAGGATGTTTTATGTTATTTTTCCATCTAATGGGTTAAACTCATTGTAGAAAAAAGTAAAAGTCCATGTTGATGGGATTATTCTTTTATTATTGTTGTAGGTGATTAGTTATGTGAGCACATTGTTGAACTTGCAAGTTGTAATTTGTAATTTGTTTTGTTATGTTAATGTAAGATGGTTTTGTAGGGAAAAAAATATATAGTTAACTACTGTAATTTGTTTGCTTTGTTTGACTGATTATATGAATGCAACTGTGATGTGAAACTAATGAAAGCTTAGATAGCATAACCAAAATGGAGATGGTTTAGAGAATGTGTAATGTTCAGTTGAAAGTAATATATTTTTAATTTTAATTTTACTTAAAGGTTATAATAGTAAAATTTTAACTTTCTTTTCTTTTCATCTTAATTTGAAAACACATAAAATATTTAATGTTCATTATTTTCCGTTCATTTCTATTAAACGTGGGAACACAAAACAAAATCATATGTTTTCCATTCTTTTTTCTATTTTCTTTTCTTTCTATTCTCTTGTTAAATGAAACTTGGGAACGGAGCGAAGAATTAGGGAGATTACTGACCTATTAGCCTTATCGGTTGTATTTATAAGGTAAGCTCGAAGGTGTTGGTGGCAAGATTGAATCAAGTAATCAGAAAATTAATCTCAGAACGACAAACGGTTTTCTTGTCTAAAAGAAGTATATTAGATGGTCCACTAGCGAGTTGGTGGCTAGGGTGAAAAATTGAAAAAAACGAGGTGTAATTTAGAGAAGGCGCATAGTTGTCTAAACCGGGGATTTCTAGACTTAGTTATGAGTCAAATGAATTTTCTGAGCCTTTGGACGAAATGGGTACGTACCAAGAATTTTGTGTAACATTTTGGATTTTTCAAACCCGTATTCGTGTACGTTTAACCCGACCCGAAACATTTTTTTGGATCCTTATTATTATTGAAAATAAAATGTTTATAAGTATTTAAGTTTTCATATATTCACTTTAGGCCCTTCATACTTTAAAAGTTGTTCAATTCTTAATTTATGCATAAAAGATTCATTAATTACCCAATTCTCAAACTACAAGGACTAAAAGTGTCAAATTTGAAACTCCCTCTCATTTTGGCCGGAGCACCACGTGATGGGTGGCCTAGGCCCACCACGCGGCGCTATGGGCAACCTGCACAGATCGTGTAGCCGATTTTCTTTCCTAGTTCGTTTTTAGCATGTAAATCGCTTATTTTTGGCATAAATCGAGTGAATTAAGATCCAAAAAAACTAATATAACTAAAATAAATGTCCATATACTTAACCCCTTGATCAAGAACGAAATCTCTGGCTTATTTCATTGATTTGGTCATTAATATCGTATCTAGTTACTTAAACGAGTAAATCTTCCATAAATGGTTCGTTTTTGTAATCTCTATATAAACAGATCATAATTTTCCTGTCACAAACTTCCTCATACCCTAACTCACTAATCTCAGCCATCACCTACCTCTGATCATCATCAAATCCTTCAGTTTTTGCTTATTCGTTGAAGATATAAGCTTGTTCGTTTGACTTTGCATACGTATGGACCTTTGACTCATCGTATCTGTTGATTCTTTCACTTTTCGGGTAAGTTGTAAACATAGGAATCGTCCCTAGTCAATAACCTTCAATCAATTTCGATGGTTGATGGGTGTTGACTGGTCAATTCGTCTAAAACTCGTTAAAGGGCAAATTTGTCAACAAGTTTGACTTTACGTTTACTCATACTTCTGGTCGGAGTCAATGTTCGGTCCAAAAGACTTTTATTCTCGTAATGAAATTTTAAGGCTACTGACCAAAACCCGACTTCCGACTCGCTGTTCGGATTCTGGTCAGTACCAGCTCGCTTAAATCTTAAAACAAACATAACTTAAATTCTAAACGTCTGTTTGGGTTGATTCCAGCGGCAACAAGTTCGTTTTTACTTATATTATCATATCCTAAAATCTCAGATTCTGAATTGTTTATATAATTTGACATGTAGTGGACGACTCGCTTATTCGTTAGCTCGCTTATTCATATTTATATTCGTTTGTCATTAATCTAAGGTGAGTTTGATCATTCCCCTTTTTATCTAATGTTTTCAAACGTTTTGGGGGCATACGCTTACTTATTCATATTTTCTATCATATATTATATACACAAACTCGTAAACATAATCATTGTGTGTATATCAATTAAATGCTATTTGCTTGCTATTTGCTTATGTGTATATTCAATCATTGTCGGAGAGGTCCACCTTATTCCTTTGTATAGGGTTCTCATTAGTATGATCATACGACCGTCTTAGTAACCGGAGCCCGATTCGCTTGGCGAAGGTAAACCGACAATTTTAGTCATCGTAATCAATGTCCCATTCGCTTGGCAACGATTCATTGGCACACTAGCAAGACTTTGGTTGTGCATATGGTTCGCTAAGCTTTGATTGATTATTACCACATAGGTTGGTTTGCGTATTTAACATTTATCATTTATCTATCATATATATATTTGTTGTGTCAAAATCTGGTGATCATCTCACTCAACATGTGTTGTTGACAAACTCTTTTATTTTCTACGCATATGCAGGTTGTTTTATATTGAAGATTGAAGTTGGACACTTAGACAAGATCTTAGGATTTAACAAAGAAAATCATTGTTTAAGTTTGTTTGGAATCATAATTATTTATTTGGAATATTTCTTTATATTTGGATATTGTGTGTATTATTTGAATAAAATAATTAATTAGATATTGTCATTTATATTTATGATAGTATCTTCGAGCTGTGAGCAATCGGATTACGCCCCGGCATTTCTACCTTATGTTGAGGTGTGACATTTTGGTGGCAGGTCGGGAACCGGTTTTGGTTTAACACTTCTTTTACCAGGGAATTCTCATGTTATCGGGATCTCCAACATGGTGATATCCTTTTGTCGCCGTTCCCATTCTTTTTATAATTACCATAGAATATAAGCACTAATTAGAGAAACGAGCCGTTGACAAGGGTCCGTCCCGGTGTGGATATAATGGTCCTTTATTATCACACCTTATCTACACCGATGGCATGCTTATTGGTAATTAATGCTTTAAGAATTCATGTGGAGATGTTCCGTTACTTGGTTTCGGGTCTAAGAATTAATTTGTCCAAATGTCGTTTGTTAAACATGGGGGGAAAACTAGCTGTGGCGGAGATGCCCGGTGTCGAGTTAGGGCATGGGACCCAGTGGTGGAGTTATGCCAGAAACGGTTGTCAAGTTGGAAAGCAAAATCCTTATCATTTGGTCGCCATGTAATTGCAATGAGATCGGTTATGAATTCGTAACCCACATATTACGTGTCTATCTTTCGTGTGCCGGATGGGGAAATAGAGAAGCTAGATAGACTGAGTCAAAAACATGTGGATATATGGGTTAAAATTTCTGGGAATAAAACTGGAATCTTTTGAACCAGATGGTGAAAAATGGGTGGAATTCCCTATTTTGGATGGATCTGTGGATTGGTCATGAGATATTATGTGTAAAGTATCCACTAGTATATAGAGTTGAACGATCTAGGACGTGCACCGATTGGGATAGGTTAACAATGGTGAACGAGGAGTTGAGGAATAGAAGCAACTTATTTGGAACTTCCAAGTTGGTAGTTTGTTGGAACTTGGATGGCGTTGAGTGGATTAGGTGCGCAATGGATAATTCGGGAGAGTTCTCGATGGCTAGTCAGAAGAAAAAATGCACGAGTTTTCTCTAAATGAATCCGTTACAGTTTCGTATGGAACAATTGGGTTTAGAGCAAAGTTTGTATATTGGATTGGCGATCAAAGCTTGAAAGGGTACCCTTAATGGCCTTGCTGGCTAGAAGGAATATAGTGGTGACATCGTTAAATAGCGCAGCTTATGGTGATCAATTATGGTGTAAAATTCCTCATATATTTGTGTTTTTGTCCCGTGATCTATTGGACCTATATAGGCACACCAAATTCCTAGGGAGAAAAGAGAAAATGTTTCATGTTATTTGTCTCGTGCCGTTTTGGTGCCTTCGGAGAGCGACGAATGAAATGATATTCAATAGCAACATGTTTACGGTGGGAGTGTTGTTAGTGACATAAAGCTCTTAGTTATCTTTGGGTTAAAAATAGATTGTTGGGTAGTGCATCGGCGCGGTAAAAAACTAGTGTGAGTTTAAGATAGTAAACAGGGTGGTTGGTTTGTTTGAGGAGGCTGTTGTTAGAAAGTTGCTAGCACCAATATGTTTTGAATATATTTCTATACATAAATTGCTTTCGTTGGTCTTTTATAAAAATTTCTTGTGCTTTTCGTATCCATCATAACATCACCAACATGATTTCTTGTATCAGTTTCTTCAGAAACAAATGAGGATTAAGTTGGTGAAGGCGCAATGGAGATTCATGAAAGGTTCGAGGCTACTTGGGAATATGAGTATAAGATGATGAAGCACTACCCACAGTTATTCTCATAACTAACAATAACGAAATCTACATTTGAAGAGGTAGGTCCCAGCAGAGCCCAGTTGGTCCCGCAAGACTCACCTTGAACAGGGACGTCTGCGCAAAGGCCATCTGCTTCCGCAGGACCCACCATGCTCAGAGAACCTTACGCGCAGTACGCAAGCTGTACACGCAGGGAAAGCCTCCCAATGGTGAAGTACCCCGCCTGTTCCCGCAGTTGTGGATACAAGCCATCAGGGAAGGCTACCCGCAGACAGCAGGGCTACACGCACAAGACAATAGATACTTCAGTAGTCACATGAAGGAATGAGCAAGACGGGAACAATCCCGCCAAAATGAGCCAGTCCGTATGATTCTGAAAGATCTTCTGTACTATACCTACCAAGGTATGGATAGGACAGACAATCTGACCAGAACAGCCCATGAGCCAATCACAGGGTGACAGCTCACCGACAACAGTACGAGGAGGAGCACCCTCTAGTACTGTTTGTCACTATTAGCCGCTGCCTACTCACCAACCCTTACTGCAGGGCATGCGCAGCCTACAGTTGGTGAAATAGTGTTACTGTTGGCCGTAACCTATTCACCAACCAGCATGGCCTGCGTATAATCCACAGTAGGTAGGACGTGCATAATCTACAGTTGGAGGAATAGTGCAGCCGACATAGTTACTGTTGGCCGTAACCTATCCACCAACCAGTATGGCCTGTGCGTAGTCCACTGTTGGTAGAACAGGAATACTATTCAGCCGGCTATACCTTCTAACCTACCTTCGGCTATAAATACTCCAACATCTTGGAATGGTAAGATTATCTGCTACCCAGTTATCTAGCAATCTCTTAATATACACTTATATTCAGAGCAATCTAGTCTGATTCTCACGCCGGAGGGTGGTCACAAGGAGGAACCCCCCCCCTTCTCAGTGACGAGCTTACGGTGTTTATTTTGCAGGTCTCCTGAAGAACAGCCTTCTCAGTTAGATCTCATCCGTGGGAAACATTACTTAACCCCCAGATTATCCATAATCTGTCCAGATTATCTATAATCTGTCCAGGGTTCACTTAGTGTTTCTTCAACATTATAAGTGCAAAATCGTTTACTAAGAACGTGACTCCTTTAATCACAGCAGTGGTAATCCCATTTTGTATAGGAAATTATTATCCTTAGATGGTGTACCATGGATCGAGTTGGTATTAATTTAGCAAATTAGTTAATTTAGTGTGCGCTATGTAAGTTGCTTTATTGTGATTTTGTGCACAATGTTCTAACTTCTGAGAATGATTATCATTCACATTCTCTTCTTGTCGCAATATAGTCGGGCATGCCATTACACTTCATATTAAAGAGAGTATAACTCTACTAAAGTGACTCGGAACATCAGTTTTTGGGATGCTCACTAATACGGGGCGGAGTGTGACGGGGTCATTGTAAGGAAATGATAAAAGTTATCTTTCACGTTGTACAATGCTTACGATGGTCTTGGCATACGTATCCTTTTTGGCTTTCAGTGGTTCAAGCTAGTTAGCACACTTGTATTGATGATCTCTTGTACTTGCATAACAAGTGATATGGCAATTAATAATTTAAACTCAACATATACAGTACATCAAACAAGTGGAAAAGGCCAAGAGATGAAACTTTTTTTGGGCCGGGCTCTAATCTTTGAAGGCCCGATGTATATAGTTTGTATTGTTTTCGATTTAGAAGGAAATTCATTAAAGTGATTTTAATGATTCATTCACAATAATTTATTATATTCTAATATGGACATTTGCTTCAACACACAAAGTTACTTACCGTTTCTTTCAAAAATGGGCTTATGTTACTTGTACCTTTGGCTTGAATGTTTGTAACCTAAAACTTTCACAAAGATCAGATCACACGTGTTCATCTTAACTCTCGCCTTCTTTTTCTTCTCACTTGAATTACCTCCTCAACTCCATGGTGTCTTTCATATTACCCGTTGGTTAGCGAACCTCCGGTGTCAACAGGATTATGTTTTCACAAGGAGGCTTTGCTTTTATTTCTGTTGGCGGTGTTATAATTTTGGTGCGATTAAGAGGACCCATCACCGAATATCAGTCAGTCGTCTAGGGCTTCTTTTTTGAGCTACTCTCTTTTTTATTTCCATCTTATTTTTCTGATTATTTTTTGTGTCCGGGTGATTTTGACAATTAAATGGTATAGGTGTTTCAAAATTCTGTTGCTGCATAGGTGTTCAAAGGTCTAATTCAATGATTCTCCTTTTTGGCTATCGATTATCTGCCGGATTGAGTACATCTATCACAGACCGCCGATACTTTCAGGTACTTCTTATAGATCCTTTCTTCAATTTAGTTTTAGGAATTTAGGATTGTAGAGTTCATACATACATATGAATATTAAGATATTTGTTTACCTGGTATTTTCTTTTACTCAATTTAGAGGGTATATTAGATCAAATTGCACTTCTACCATAAACTGAATTGCGTGATACATAGGTTTCCCAATTAACAATAATAAATAAACTACTTTATTGATTCCAATCAATTTTATTTGAACATGAAATTTATCATAGATTCACATGCATACACGGGTTGAATAAATGATATAATCTCAAGAAGAAAAAGATGTTCACAATAGGATATAACATGAGTACATGTGATGTAAGTAACATGCAAGAAAAAATATGACCCAAATGACACAAAATATGCCGAGTAGTGTTCATAGTTTTTTGCAAAACATTATCATATCATGTTGTGTAATATGTCATTTTGTTTGTTTCGTTTAGAAAGAATGGTGCACTCGAAAAATGCCATCATCATAATATGTGTTTATATTCGTCTAAAACATGTCCTAATGATTAGTTCTGTATTTATTTGTCTCACCATCTTCTGTTGTGTAAAATGTCAACCTTAATTTCATTGATCTAAATCTGTATTATAAATGACTCAATTTTATTATCATTATAGGTTATAGCCCAAGATGTGGGCGAAATTCCATGATCTTCTTGATAAAAATGGTGGTTACACATTGAAGTAGAAATCCATGATGGTCCTTACAGTGTCATACTTATGAACCTTCGTATATCAAGTGTTGACAACTGAGGAAAAATATTGTATTCAACAGTTGCTATAGGGTATTTCGGGTATTTATGAATTAACTTGTTGTTGGCAAATTTTGTTTAGTCAGAGGCTGCAGGTTGTCTTGCAGATTGAAGCTAGTATATGTAAGTGCATGAAGTAAAACATCTTTGCGGGCCTGGCGCAACGCAAAAGTCAGAGAAACTATGTTTTGTAAATTGCAGCGTTACTAGATGGACTATGCATCACCAACTTGTAAAGCCCCGATCCCGGAAACCCTACCTTGGCGTTGGATTTACTCATAAACACAGTTCTAAAATCAGAGTTAATTAAAACTTTCGCGGAATAGTTAAAAACTTCATACATTACATTACAAAACATCGAATTTGTCTTAACATATAAAATATCCTTTCATAGACATAACATAAGATAGTCATGACACATCTTCATAGATACCAGTCTCTTTAGCTCATGCCATGTGTCCCTCCTCAAGCCAGCTGCCTCAACCTATTTGCCTGCGTGCATACTAAAAGTCAGCTACGCCGAGTGAGTTCTAGTTAAGCAGGTAACATACATTTCATTCTCATTCTTTACATTCTTACATCCATACATTCCTATCTTTACTTACCTTCATTATTTTATACATACATAACCTTTCTACGTTTTCAAAGAGCCTTTCGCCCTATTAACTTCGCATATATTATTAGGGTATGCAACCCTTCACTCTTCGCCTATGTTACTAGGGTAGGCAACCCTTTATTCTTCGCCTATGTTACTAGGGTAGGCAACCCTTTATTCTTCAACTCTACATATCATACATACCATTCATACACTACACATATCGTACATACCTTTCTTTCATTAGCTATATCTGTTCTCACATACGTTTAACACTTTCTACACTAATTAGGTATATTTATAACATTCATATGGCATACACTTACCACTTAAGGTAAGTGTATTAACTAATCACATTGAGTATGCACACAGCCCCAAAACATAACACAGAAATGGGGCTAGAAACTCACCTGGGTCCTGTTTCTCTCGAAGTTAAGTGTGATGCCCTTCCTTATCTGTGCACGGCTAACTGTGTAACAAGGCATGGGTATCAATTATCCATTTCAACTACTTCTTACATCTAGGTGAATGAAACCCTCAACTAACAGGGGTCCGGGGGCAGCGCCCCCGGTAGCGGGGTCTAGGGGCGGCAGCCCCTAGCAGGGTCCAAGGGGCAGAGCCCCTGGCTGGGGTTGAGCTGCCAGGTCAGCTCAGGAAAATTTTATTTTCACTAATAGTCCTTTAACAAAAATGCATCAGAAAGTGGATCGGGCCACGTTTTTCATCAATTTAAAAAAAAAAAACAATTTCGCATGAAAATTTCGCTTCGCATGGAACTGTTTCGCTTCGCATGGAACTTTTTCGCTTCGCATGGAATTGTGCGATGCGAAATTACCTTTTTCGCTTCGCATGGAATTGTGCGATGCGAAATTACCTTTTTCGCTTCGCATGGTCATGCGATGCGAAATAACCTTTTTCGCTTCGCATGGCTGTGCGATGCGAAATTACCTTTTTCGCTTCGCATGGTCATGCGATGCGAAATTTTTCTTTTTCTTCGTTTTTACCATTTTATGGCCATTTCACTCCACGACTCTCCCTTAGGACCCAATTTAACCCTTTCCAAGGGTTTTGGGTTGAATCAACTTTGTATACTTGCGTTTTATAAGGCCCGAACATCGCATTTTTACCATATAACACTCTCGTGGGGTTATAACTTACCAAGTTCATGTTTTTCTTCCATCTTACACCCCGATCTATCGTTCTATTGGTTTGCATGTCAAGACTAACCATAAAAAAACTTAACCTTTTAAACCAAAACCCACCTTTTTGCTTCGGGTTTGGTTAGGATCGTAGATCTGGACGTGTTCTTGCTATTTGAAGGCACTTGAACACCAAAATCTTCCTTACTTTTGCTTGGATCCGAATCCGAAATGCTAGAGAGAAAGTGTGTGTATTCTAGTGTGTGTTTTGTGTAAAGAAATGGTGAAAGGATGGGGGATAACCTTATATAGGAAGCCATGGGCCCCACCATCCACCTCCATTCCAATCTTATCCAAATACAAACACGCACACAACCAAACTAACGACACACCAATAAAAATAAAACTTTCCGTTATTTATTAATTCTCAAAATACGATGTTACACCATTAGACTAATAAATGTACTAAATTATGGCTGCAAATCTCTTTTGTAAACTGTAGCATCATAAGACTATGCATCGTCAAACGTTTGCGGCTTTTTTTTCTCTTTGTTACATATTTGGAAACCTCTATGTGTTTTTTTTGTTTGTCACCTACCCATCCTAGTTCTATGCTAGTTTTTACTTATTAAAGCAATTAACAAGTAACATAGAGCACACCACAAAACTCCATTAGTGGTAGTGAGTGACCGAAATGCCTTCAGCCTAGTGATACCAATAAATTTAATAAGAATTTGACATTCTAAGGGGTTTGTATTCTAGTCTATTGGTTCTCAAAAGGGTGTAATTTAGAAGAAATACTAAAGAGTGTGTGAGTTGTCTGAAAAGAAAAGGCAATGATGAGTGCCTAGAAGAAGTAAAAACATTAATCTACATGCTGCGCAAAACTTTAAATGCTATGAGCATTAAGTTAGGAGAATATCGGGAAATGAAAACAAGTGCCTTATAGGCTATAAGCTCAATGCATAGCTTCGCATTAGTAAGTAGTACCTAGTTGGTGTGAAAAGAATTTTTTTTTGCCTTTGTTGTTTCAAAGAAGCGGACAGCGCGAAATGATGAGTGTGTGAAACTATGATCAGAACATCAAATCAAATGACTACACAACATAACATACTATTGAAGCCAACATAAGTATTTAAACAACAATAATCAGAGAATATCAACCGATAGAAACAATAAAAATCACGAAAACACACAACCCAACTCCTGCTCTATGAATTTACTTGATTGAAAACATCAACAAATAGAAAATGTTGAGCGATACTGTTGAAAGGTAACATTTATCTACAATTCATTCTTTTTTAATATAAAGTCTTTTATATTTTCTAATGTTTTTTTCTATGTTTGTTTCTGTTACGAGTTTTGAGCTGGTCGGCTTACTGGATTTTTTGGGCTCGCTTAGAAGACTTGGGCTTACATTAGAGTTACTGGAGATTGATAAAGTCATGGACTATTTATTCTTGGCCCATCAAGGTTTATGTATATCCCTAGTAGCTTTATTTAGAAATGGTTAGATGCTATTATTTTGAAGTCTTGTTTTCTTTCTCTGTTCGACTTTGTCTTCATATTATAGTTGTATCAGATCTTGATTTTGGTTTTGTGAAGGTATGAAGATCCGTTTCTGTTTTCATGAAATGGTATCAGAGCCACACGGGCTCTGATTTCTTCGTCTTCTACTCGGGTTTTACCGTTGTTCATGATTTAGGGTTTTTCAAATTTCAAACCCTAAATCAGGTTATTTGGGGATTTTATCACTAAAGTCTATATTGCAGACTAAGATTCACAGAAGAATGGCTGCGTAATCCTAAGAGAATATTACGAGCCGTCCAGTTTCTTATATTCTTGTCTATTATCGTTGGAGTATACTGGTGTAGAACACTGTGAGATCGTTCCTACTCTTTCTTTTCTTACTGAATTCTTGCATTTAGGCATAAGTTGGTTGATACTAGAGGATTTATAGCCCGGTCTTTTGTGCGTTAGGCATCATAGGGTTTCTTTGCATCATTCTTTTGATTGTTTGGTTTAGTATTGTGATAAAATTGTTGATGAAAGTGAATCTACTAGTTTCGCCACACTTATTAGTAAATTAGATATAGGAATTCCTTTGTACCTTCATCCCTTTGACTCGAGCACTTTGTCCATTATTAATTTGAAACTAAAACGGACTGAAAATTATAGGGTATGGTCAAATGCAATGAAATTCGCTCTTCAAGCAAAAAATAAAATTGGTTTCATTAATGGTAATTTTTAAACCAACCGATTATAAAGTGCTTACTAGTTAGTGGGATAGGTGCAACTCGGTTATTCTTACTTGAATTTTAAAATTCTATTTGTGATGAGCTATATATGGGTCAAGTCTATTCTGAGTCTGCTTTTGAAGTTCAGGAAGAACTTATGATAAGGTTGATGGTTTTGTTATTTTCGGTCTTTATCAGAAAATCAATTTGTTAAATCAAAATGGATCATCAGTCTCTGAATACTATCATAAGTTGCAACCATGTGGAAGCAGTTTGATGCTATGCTTCAACTACCTTTAAGTTCTTGTCAAGCCTCAAAGAGCTTTAATGATTTTAACACTTTGATTAAGTGGAAGCAATTTCTTATGGGTCTGGATGATGTATATCGGCCAGCTAGAACTAATCTTTTAACGAGGGAACCATTACCCACTATTAAGACTGCTTTCTCTAGTATCTCTAGAGAAGAGTCTCACAGAAATGTTAATGGCTCATTAAAAACTCAAACTCAAAATGTTGGTTTTGTTGCCAAGGTAAATCAGGTTCAAGATAATAAGAAAGGAGTTTATAGGGGACCAAACCCCAATCTCAAGTGCACTCATTGTAACAAGATTGGTTATACAATTGAGAGGTGTTTTGATATTGTTGGTTATCCTCAAAATTTTAAACATAAATTTGGTAAAACTGGAAATCAAGGGACTAAATCTTTTTCAAATAATTCAAATTTTTCTAACTCTGTTAAGACCCATACATCAACCAACTCTAATATTTCCTTTACACCTGATCAAATTTCAAGATTGTTAGGTCTTCTTGGAGATAAAACTGATGAAGGGCATCATACTCCTAGCTTAGGAGGTAGTTACTTGTGCAATTTCTCTGAAAGCTTTTTTAGTAAAAAAAAATCTGTTGTTTTTCCAAGTAATGTGTTTTTCCAATCTAATTGCAACTGGGTTGTGGATTCTGAAACTAATCAACACATGGTTAGGAGTGATAAAAATGTTTTTAATCAAGTTGATGTAACTGAATTTGACATTAAAATCAAACATCCAAATGGATCTAGTGCCTTAGTAACAAAAAGTGGTAGTGTAAGGCTAAGCAATGATATCATTCTAAATGACGTATTTGTAGTTCCAGAATACAATGTAAACTTGCTTTCTGTCTATAAGCTTGCATGTGATAACAAGTTATCTATTACTTTTAATGAACATAGTTGCTATATCCAGGATTCATTCACAAAGAGAATCCTGGTGACTGGTAATCAAGTAGATGGTCTGTAATTTTGTGGTATTAAGGTGTGTTTTAATAGTGTTGATCATGCTAATCTTTGGCATACTAGGTTAGGACACCCTTCTTTCCAAGTTTTAGATATACTAAAAGATGATCTGAAATTAAGGTTCAAAATGACTCTGATCCTTGTGCAATATGTCACTTGGCTAAACAACACCATGAACCATTTTCTTTAAGTGATCATAAAACATCTGAGCTTGGAGAGTTAGTGCATTTAGATGTGTGGGGTCCCTATAGGGTCAGTAGTAAAGAAGGGTATAATTCTTCTTGACTGTTGTTGATGATTTCACTAGGGCCGTTTGGGTGTACTTATTAAAAACCAAAGATGAAGTTTTCTCAAATCTGGTAAATTTGTTTAATATGATTAAAAATCAATTTGGTAAAACCATTAAAATTTTTCAGAGTGATAATGGAACTGAGTTTATTAATTCTCAAATGCAAACTTTTACAAATACTAATGGAATAATACATCAAACTTCATGTGTTCATACACCTTAACAAAACAACATAGTTGAAAGAAAACATAGGCATTTATTGAATGTGGCTAGGTCTTTATTGTTTGAAAGTGGTGTTCCGTTAAATTTTTGGTATGAATGTGTCCTAACTGTAACCTATCTTATTAACAGGACTCCCCCATATGTCTTAGAGGGTAAGTTTCCATATGAGTGTTTGTTTGACTTTAACCCTCTCTTATCCACTTGAGGAACTATGGTTGTCTTTGTTTTGGTACAATTTTAAATAATACAAACAAATTTTCTAAAAGGGGCGATAAATGTGTTTTTTTAGGGTATTCTTTTCAAAAAAGGGGTACAAGTTATGGAACATTGAAACTAAACAAGTATTTCTTTCTCGTGATGTCAAGTTTTATAAAAATGTTTATACTTTTAAGGATAGTAACAATCTATTTTTGATAATGTTGCTGATCAATCTTTTAAATGCTTTGAATTTTTTGATTTGTTTTATGACAACCTTGAAGTTACTCCAAGTAGGACAAATCCCGATGATGAGAAGAGGGAGCCTAGAAATACATCTTCTAGTGAACAGCCTCCTAGTAGTACAGTAATCAGATTGCAGGTGAGGCAGTGGATCAACATTCTGCAACTAATGGTGAAATCGATATAAAGTTAGGTTAGTTGCAAAAGGTTTTAATAAAAAATAAGGTATTGATTTTGGTGAAACTTTTTAACCTGTAGTAAAAATGATTAGTGTGAGGACAGTACTTTTCTTAGCTGTTAAAACTAATTGGTCGTTGTTTCAACTAGATGTTACCAATGCTTTTTTGTATGGTGATCTCTATGAAGATGTGTATATGACACTACCTGAGGGTTATTTTTCTAAGCATGATACTAAGCTGTGTAAATTAACAGATCCTTGTATGGGTTAAAACAAGCTTCAAGGATGTGGAATGAAAAATTAGTTGGTGTTTTACTTGAAATTGGTTTTGAACAAAGCAAATTAGATCATTCTTTATTTGTTAAAACCTTAGGTGATACTATTATCATACTTTTTAGTTTATGTGGATGACATTGTCATCACCGGTAGTAGTGAAAAGAAGTAAGTAATGTAAAAGAGTTGTTGAAAGCCAAGTTTCTTATTAAAGATCTTGGTCTTCTAAAACATTTTTTAGGAATAGAAGTTCTCTATTCTGATTATGGTGTTGTTTAAATCAAAGGAAGTATTGTGTTCAACTCCTTGCTAAGTTTGGTTTGACAGCTAGTAAACCTGTTAATACTCCTATAGAACAGAATAATATTGTTAGTTCCTTTTGTGAAAAAGATTCTTTGCCTTTGGAGATATTTCAATGTATCAAAAATTGATTGGTAAGCTTATTTATTTGTCACATACTCGTCCAAATATTTCTTATTCTGTCTAATTCTTAAGTCAATATATGCATAGTCCAAAACGTTCACATTTATGACTTGCATTAAGATTGTTAAGATATTTGAAGAATCACCTGGACGGTGTGTATTGATAAATAAAGAGGGGAGTTTGAGTTACAAGCCTTTGCAGACTTCGACTGGCGTAAGTGTTTGAATAGTAGAAGATTCGTGACAGGGTATTGCATTCTTCTAGGAAACTCACTAGTTTCTTGGAAGAGTAAAAAGCAATTAATTGTGTCCAGAGTTGAATACCGGTCTATATGTGATGCAGCTAGCAAAATTGTATGGTTGGTGAATTTGTTGAAAGAACTAAAAGTTGTTGTTTCTTTGCCAGCTAGAATGTTTTGTGATAATTTAGCGACTATATCAATAGCAGCAAATCCAGTATTTCATAATCGAACTAAACATTTTGAGGTTGATCTTTTTTATCTACTCGATGAGATTTAG
>NW_027504742.1:0-22836 GCF_021521415.1 Bidens hawaiensis
GAACTATTTTCGTAAAACTGAGTTAAATGTAAATCATCCGAAAATAATTCGGTATGATTTAGGTAATTTTATCCGATTTAACAGTTTTCGGTGCACTAAAGACGGAAACGGGTCCCGCGGCCAATCGGGGCGTCTAAACCGAGTTCTAATTTCACAACATTAATTAAATTATCAGTCAACAACTATTTTCGGGTCGTGTGTGACCCAACTCATTTTTTAAACGTAAAAACGGATAACCGTGCTAGGCACGCAAAACGGGGAAACGAACTAATATTAATTTTGACCATTGAACTCTAAACGATATCATAATATGAGTCCGGAGAAGTGTTTCTGGGTTAACATTGCCCCCGGAATGGGTACAGTACCGGGTTAACAGTGTCCCCAGATGTCCCTAGAAGTGTTTCTGGGTTAACATTGCCCCCGGAACGGGTACAGTACTGGGTTAACAGTGTCCCCAGATGTACCGGTTATCACGGTTAAAGTTATATTAATAGTGATTGTATAGTAACGATCGTAGGGATCATATTACAGATTGGACGTGTTAACTGATAATGACTGTTGTTACCTGCTTGCATGTGCTAAGGTGAGTTTCACGAGCCCCTTTTTCTGAATTGTTTTTAAATATTTTCTCGGGGCGGAAGCATGTTACTACTGAAATGTTTAAGTACATACTGAACGCATGGATTTGCGTGTATATGCTTAGAGATCTAGAGAAGACAAGAAATGTACATAAAAATTAAAAGATTAAGTGTGCTAAAAGAACCGTTCCAAGTGTTGGTGAGTAGTTGTTTCGATAAATAAACGAAACAATAACAAGTTATTAGGGGTTATTAGGGGACCGACGACATTATGCACACCCTCATCGTGTATCGATGTGTTTCGTTTAGATCCATTTTAATCTTTTTAAGTTTGGCTTTGTTACAATTGACTAAATTCACACACAACTTTTACTTCAAATTGAGAATTGGATTAATATCTTATCTTAGAAGTTACCTTTACCTTACAGACAATGTTTAACTTTAAACATGGGTTTGGTTGCTTGTTTGACTAAGAAAAGAATGTGTTTAATGTTTTCTCAAAGTAGAAGATATCCTTCACTTTTGGTTTAAACCTATTGTTCAAGTAAGCGACAAGGTTTAATTTCTCTTTTAGATTATGCCAACCTATTACCTTATTAAGCACGCGACTTTAGGTTACATGTTACTAAATTGTGCTCGAAATTATGAAATAACACGACTTAGTTTTTTTTAGTGACATTCGTCCTTTTAATTTTTTTTTATTATGACATAGTGGTATGCGGTAATTGCTTTGTAAACCCAGTTCAGGGTGTGTGTCCATGACTTCTGGACACCGATTATAATTCTGGGCCAAATTGTGTTGGCCCAACATAACTTTTTTATAATGTTGTTTACTTTAGGTATGGGCCAAATTGTTGAATCACATATATGATATATCAAACTAGAGGTGAAAAAAAAAACCAAACCCGGAACCGGACCCGGAAAAATATTTGAAACCGGTTTTTTTAATACACGGGTTTTTAATGCCTGAACCTGTACCCGACCCTACCCGTAGGGTATGAATAGGGTATGCATTTCAGTACCAAAACCCGTACCCAGAACCGGACCCGATGTATACCCGGTAATACCCGAAACCGGAACATGTTCCATAGTCGGAATCAAGTTTCTCCAATACCCGAAACCGGGTTTTTCAAATACTCGATATATACCCGAAAATACATGAAAATCCCCTTAAAAAGTGCAACCCGTTAAAAAATCCGATCTATAACCGTAAAAAATCCCAGAAAAAACCTGGAAATTGGGTTTTTTCAATACTTGGAAATAGAGTGTTCTAATACCCGTTTTAGGATACCCGGTTCTATACCCGACCCAAACCTGATGCATAGGGTATGGTTTTCAAAAACAATACCCGGGCCTGAACGCGACCCAGGTATTGCAATACCCATTTTCTGATACTCGGTCATACCCGAACCCGGTTCCATACCCGAAACCTGGTATTTGAAAAACCTGATTTGTGCACCTCTATATCAAACTCTTATATTTAGACAAATTAAGGTCCACAACCATAACTTATATATTGGTTTGTATTTATATTTGGCACATTTTAAAACTTAGACAGTATGATTGAATTTCATATTAAGATTAGACCATTTGTTTGGATGTTTTGATAAAATAAACTCTTATGTTAATTTACAAAATCTTTGTTGGATTTATAAACCAATGGTTTACTCACAAACAGATGATGGGGATCGGTATAAAACTAGTTTAGTATTTGAATCGGACTCTAAAAAACTGAAATTCAATTCAGATCGACATTAAATTCGATTCAAACTCAGTAATAAAATTTTGAATCGAATACGAATTCAATTGATGCATTTTTATTCTATTTTTTGTATATATTTATTCAACGCAACGATTAACTCAACAAGCAATTACCCTGAATCTATCATATGTCTAAAATTACAAATCTCTAATCTACTTCATTATCGGCTCTAAGATTCTAATATCTATCGCCACCCTTTCCGCTTGCCAAAAATCTAAATCCACATCGCCGCTTCCACATGTCCATTCTATTGAAGAAACGATAGATGATTGAACAACCCTACTTCTCCGCTATCTCCACTTCGACAATCCTCATAGTTAGTTCATAAAAAAAGTGTCCACAACTCCACTCTAGTAGACAACTATCATTGAAAAACATTAAGACAATTTAGAGTCGATGCATTGGATTTCGATTTTATTTAGATTTCTTTCCCCCTTAGAATATCATATTAAAGTCGACGACCTTGTAATTTGTCAACGACCCTCACCTAGGCGTGTTTAGTAAATGAATCAGACTCGAAAAACTTGAAATTTGATTCAAATTCATAAATTGGATTTTAAATCGTATTCAAATCCAACTTAAAACTTTCAAAACTCGAATATCCCAAATCCGATTCTTTGAACACCCCTACAATGAAACAAAGTACCAATCCCAACATATAAAGTACATTTGTCATATGATCTATAAGAATAGTTGCATATTGTTTCAAAACAAAGCAATCTAAGATAGTGTTTTAAAGGATCAATCATCATAATAAGTCTAAGAATGTAAAACAAAACATGTTCTTGAGTGGCAGATAATAGGACAAGAGGTGTGAAGTGATTTGGTGGTGTGTTTGGTTAGCATGCTTTCCCACAAACGGACAATACTAAATGATATATATGCCAGAATGTGCTACTGCCAATGTTTGCGTCTTTAACAACAAGCAATCGATCACCACCATCATATCAAACTTGAATTGAAACCTTTGTTAGCTTCAAGCATGCACAACCACTTTGATTACTATCTTTGAATATTTTATGCACAGAAAATAGACATTTTCACTTATATTGTCATAGCTATGACACATGAGTTTTTATCTTTATAATCATGAAAGACATAAAATAAACTTTACGTATCCACATTCTACCTTGTTTTATGTTTTCCTTTTCTTGAACTGTTTAGTGCAACTGATTGCTGAGGGACTTCGAAAGGCTTACAACCCGCATACAATCCCGCCTTACCAGATTTCGAAACCTAGAACGGCGGTGTTCTCTCTAATCAATGGCGTACACTTGTTGGAATTTAATCAGAACCCCAGGAGGTTTCCACAATTAAATTTGCCACATGCGTGGTTCGAACCTTGATACACCCCTCTGCTTGACACTTAACCCAACTAGCATTTACCAATTGAGCCAATGATCATTGACAGTTTACCTTGTAATACGCAGTATTTGCTCATTTGTTTTCAAACATTTTTTTTCATATACCTAATTTTGTTTTATATATTAACATTCAAGTATCCCGTTCCGGTCTATATTATTTTCATAAAATTTAAGTAAAAACCAATAATATGGTAAATAACTTCGTGTATATCTTGGCTACAGAGATGTAAACAACTATTTTGAATTTTTTCTAGTTCACAGATCGGAAAGTTTATTTTAGTTTTTGTCTTACATTTAATGATCCCTTGGTTTAAATTTAGCAAGATTTAGATAATTTGTATTATTATGTGGATTTCTTATAAACGGCTAACACACACATCTCAAATCCTACCTCTAAGCATACAATGTTGTGTATCATGAGACGTGAATCCTTAACTAGATCGAAGAAGACTCAGGGTTTTTCCATAGTCTCTGTGTTGATAGGCCACAAGCTGATTTGATATGGTGTTGTAGCCTCGTGGGTAGTACTTGTTCACATGTTTTTCGATCTAATTTTAACTTATGTCAACTTTTGCTAATTTTACCAAAAAACAAGTAACACTATTCTTTCAACTAAAGCGGTGATCATCTAAATGTACTATGTTTCTAAAATGTATACACATGATACCTTTAACTTTGCAGAGAATAATTCACTATTATGTCATTGATGTATGCCTCTTGGTTCATGGTCAATAAATCTAAATACTTAGGAGATTGAAAATCTCAAATTGTTTTTGAATTTTCATCACATTAATTGCCGAAAAATTTAGTCATGTACAATTTAACATTGTACTATATAAAATTTATATTGTGATTATGTATGGTTAGTAGATTATTGTATCACTCTTATAGACAACCTTTAAGAAAAAGATTAAAACCAATAGACAAATTGAATTTTAATAATACTATGGTTATTGCTGATAAATCCATACTTGTAATTTGAGTATATTTGACTAGGGGTGACTGATGAGCTTGAGACAGTATTTGTATTTGTACTTGGACCCGATTGCACCCGTACCAAAAAGCAATAAAAACATGTATCAATACTCGTAACATTTTTTTCCAGTATGGTACGGGTACGTGTATTGGTATGGGTATTTCGGTACAGTACCCGTTTTTGTACCACTTTACTTGTTTTATTTCCAAATCTTCAACGATCTTGAAATTGGTACCCGTACGAGTAACAGACAACATGAATTAGTCCGGGTATCGATACTTGCACATGTACGTGACGAGTACCAAATTAGTACACGTACCAAATTGGCCGTCGATTTAATGATAAAATAGTATTGAAGGACCCTAATTCGGTTTCCGACTTTAAGTGATTTATTTGTTGGTTCGAGTCTTGAATGTTATACTATTTAATTTTGAAGAAACATTTGGTACTTATTTAATAATAACATGGTTGGAGAATTTATTTTATATATTATATATGAAGAATCCCAATTAAACCCTTATATACTCCAAATAGGTACAAAATACCAAATGTACCCGTACTCAATTGTACATGTATCAAATTTCAACAAAAATGAGTACCAATATACCCGTACCGAATAAGCTAAATCGGTATGGATACGAGTACGGGTACGTATTTGGGACAAAATGCCCATCCCTATATTTGGCTAGTGACACTCATAGCTTTCACACCCGTTATCAAAAGCAATCCGAGTAACATAATCATCATAGATGTATATTTGATTTCCACTCAATTTCTCTTGCAATGATGATCATCAACGAAATGGAGAAACGTACAAGCAAAATCAAATATAAATCACATGTAGTTACATCTCTCTCTAGTTATGTTAGTTTTTTTTTGTATAACTTTCTTTCATGTAGAACACATTGTTATAATATATTTTATTTGATAAAAAAAGTTAAAAACTATGAAAAGAACATCAAATTTAGAATCATTGACAACAATAAAGCTCTCAAATCTCACGAGTCATGAAAACAACACTACTTACTATGAATGAAAAAAACCTATAACAAATTATGTCTTCAATCCGCAGTAGTCCAAGTCATGTCATTCTCAAATATCCAATGGCAAACTTCAATCCGACCCGGACCCGAACCAAGTGCAATGAAAGCTCCATGCCCGGGGCTCCATGATGACGTGTCAATATGACATATGGCAACACCCGTGTTTATCTTTTTTTTAGTTGACACGTCAAGTATCTCTGCCACGTAGACTCTCACCTTTGGGACGGAGTGACAATAATACATTAGGTAAGGGTATAGACTTTGATGACACGACACCGACTTCGTTAGTTTTCCACCGTTGACTCTGTTGACTTTCCCAATCATGACTTCCTTCTTTGACCCTATAACATTCTCCGTTGTCCTTACCACCACATCATGTCCCAAAACTGAAACCGCAAAATCAACCATGTCCTCAATTGAGCCAACGCACCGCTTGGTCTCACCCGGGCTTGGTGCCCTCTCACATTCTGCGAGCGTATTAACCAACACACGCTCCATAATAGATTTGTCCCGAGCCTGGAAAACTTCCTTCACGTCAGACAGTTTGTCACTGGCAAACGGTAGTTTTGACGTGATGGATCGGGGCAAAAACGACCGTCTAGGCATTTTATCCACAATATCGGGCATCATCATAACCGTCCCTTTCTTTAACATTTTTTCTCTAAAGAACTTAACCGGTTCGCTCCATTTATTTACCAAACCGCCACTAACCTTCTTCGAACCCTCGTTCGACCCCGGCTTCGTGTATTGCGCAAATGTGACACCCGTCTTCGAGTAATCCTTAAACGTCGCGTTCAATGCATAACTACTAAACCCCGTTCGTTGACCCGTGGACCCCTTACCATATTCCCTAAACGAATCGGATCCCGGGTTAAACGACTTCCCATAATTAACAAAAACCGATCTCCCCGAACTCGCCTTCCTCCCATAAGACAAAAACGAATCACTACCCGAATTCGCCCGATCGCGATAACTCACAAAAGTATCCGACCCCGCATTCCCACCACTCCCACTATACGCTTTAAACTCGTTTTTAGGGTTATTCGCCTTCGTCGAATAACCCTTAAACGTGTCATTCGCCCCATTACCCAACTCACCATAATGAGAAAAAGTGGACCCCACCACATTTGATGTGTCACCATAGCTAGTAAACCCTAAAGGCACCCCATTACCATTTTTAGCATAGTTTGTAAACAATTGATTACCAGAGTTTGTATCATCCACATAACTCTTGAATGTCAATGGATTATTATTCTCATTACCAGAATATGTAGTGAACCGAAGATCCGGCACATTGACACGTGGCATGTACGAGTTAAACTCACCATTACCACCAGTGGCATCATTAGCATAACTAGTAAAATTTGAGTTAGCCACATTAGCATCACTTGCATAGGATATAAACCCTTCATTATGACCAGTGGATGCACCACTATATTTAATGAAACTACTTGTTGCAAAGTTAATATTTTCTGAGTAGTTTTTAAACGTGTCGGCGCCGCCAATACGCGCGGCGCCGTAGTTTTGGAAACGTTTGTTGGTGTAAATGGCAAAGTTGGAGTCTTTGGGTTGGTTAGTGGTTGTTAAGGAACTTAAGGTGGGTTCAAAGAAGCATAATAAGTTGGCTGAAGAGCAAAAGGATGAGAGGTGAGATGATAATGAGTGGTTGGAGGCTAGTTTGGTAAATAATGAGGATTCCAAGGGTTGAAGTGGAGATGATTTGGAGAGAATGAAATGTGGGATTGGTTGTTTGTTTAAGATTTGTGTCTTCCAGTAACGAGTTAAGGAAGATTTAGGTGAGAATGGGTTTGGTTTGGTTAATATGTTTGATGTTTTTAAGGTTGTGTCATCACTAGAAACCTGCATGGTTTTGATTGATTTGTTTATTAGGATGTATATAATATAAGTGATTACATTGCAAGGTAAAAGACGATGGAAGAAATAGAAAAAGCCAATTATGTGTATAAGTACTTACAGTTGTTGAAGATAGAAACAAGAACAAGAACAAGAAGTAGAAGAGGTTGAGTTTGACTCTTTTGTCCATGATCTTGATTTGTCTGTGTGTGTAGAATGTGAGTGTTTGGTTCGGAGTGTGGTGTTGTAGTGTAGTGGTGGTGAGATTTATGGAGAGTGGAATCCTATGAAAGTAATATATATATATATATATATAAATGTTTTTACAATATATTTAAACATGTTACATTTTTTTTGTAATGGCCGGGTCTGTGGACCCCACAAACAAATAATGTGGAGGAGAGAGGGGGGTCGTTGCTAGAGGAGAGTAGAGAATAGAAAATCGTCAGGTTTGTTTGTCCGTTCGTATATATGTGAGCTGAAACTGGCTAGTTGTTGATATGTCAATAGTCGGTGCGAGTCTCACGAATGTGAATGAACTTGATAACAATTAATTAATTTTTCAAATTGAAAAAAGTGTCACTAGTATGAAATATAGTGTCACTAGAAACATGCATATCACTCTTTTTTGGGAATAATCACTCAACTCTTAAGAGTTTGTGTTGTGTACTTTCTTCTTTTGCAAGAATTAAAGGTAATGGTTTGAACTAAGTGAAATACAAATTTGAAAATGTATGGATTGAATAAGCCATTTTGAATTCATTGAGTAGTTGGAGACAGTATGGGCATATGTAAGTTATTTAAAAACAAAGTAAAGCTTGAAATGTAAGGACCAATATGGCGTCTTCTTGTGGACACTTTCTTTCTTCTTTCTCTTTTACGAGATGGGCAAAAAAACCGGTTGGTGAACCGGTTCAACGGTTTAAACCGAAAACCGGTTTTTACAAAAACCGGTTATTTAAAAACCGGTTTGACCGGTTTAGTAACCGCCGGTTCGTATATCGGTTACAAGTTCTAGAGAAAAAACCGGTTACTGAACCGGTTATGGAAAAAACCGGTTAATTTTAAAACCGGTTATTATGAAAAAAACCGGTTATTAACCGGTTATTTTAAAAAAAAAACCGGTTAATTAAAAAAACCGGTTATTAACCGGTTCTAACCGGTTTCTAAACCCTTCCTAACCGGTTAGACCGGTCCGAGTTTTGCACCAAAAAAACCGGTTAATAAACCGGTCCGGTTATTTAAAAACCGGTTTTTTTTCAGGCCAAGAAAAACCGGTCCGGTTATTAACCGAACCGGTTTTTTTAAAAAAACCGATTTGTGCATCTCTATTTTAGTCACCTTTTACAGAAATGGTGAAAAAGACTCCTCCAAGGACCATGCTTCTTTGTTTTTTATAATAAAGGACCAGTAAACCATGTCTGGTATTTACTTATAGTCTTCCATCCTAGCTGTATATGTCTCATCACCTCAATATATACATGCATAAAATTTCATATTTTTTTTATTTTTTATGGGAAAAGAAATGGACTTGATCTACTAAAGTAACTTAATTTATTAAATATATTAAAATAAAGCAGACTAACCTAAGTTTGTTTGTATGTGAATATTTTTTAAATAACTTGTTTATTCTTAAAAAGTAATCAAAATTTGATAAAGTTGTATTCAATATTTTTGCAAGAAAATAAAATTTTTACTAACTTATATCGACAAATATCAAAGTTACCTAAGGCTTACATTAAAACCTTTATAAATTAATAATGATAGGAACAAGTTATTTTATTAATTTAACAAGATATAATTATAGTGATAAATTAATAACTTATTAATATAAAGAGGTTTTGCGTATGACTTTTAAATTTTTAAATGCAACGTACGTACATTCACAAATTAATTGAATTTGTCTAAGTTCATTGTTTTTGAATAAGTAAAAAATCAGTCCATAGTACCAAAAAATAAATTACAAAAACAAGATGAACTCAATATAGATTCAAAGTTTAACAAAAAAAACAAGTGACCATACAATCATTTTTTACTAGACAATCTTAAAATTTGAAATACGTTAATAATTATTAATTTATAGTTTCGTTTGGAACCACTGTATTTACACTGGGATATCAAAAAGTTATTATCATATTATCTCATCGATTAGGTACCAATTTCGCATTAATTTCAAGTTGGAATTGAACAAATTATTAATTTTATCGAGTATTAATTTATATATGTTTTACTGTACGCACATTTTCAGCAAATTTAAAAATGTTAATATGTAAAAATTAGTTTAGTCACTTTCTCGTGTATATATTTTTTAAGTTGATAAAAGTATTATAATAGTAATATTAAGTTGTAGCACATTTGACCTTTTAAATTTTTGATCCAATGACATAAAGTGATATTGTTTAAGTTAGGGTTGAGATCTTATGGTCTCATGAATCAAAACCTAACTTAAGTGAGTTTTTTCATAATGATGGATTTTTTACTTTGAGTTAAACCTAAAACGTTAAAATTAATATGAAGCATTAATTATATTTTATATTATGAATTGAAGGTGGTTTCAATTAAAAAAATATCCCTTGGATGACTTCTTTATATACAAAAAGTAGGAAGTTTTTTTTTTATATTGTATAAGCTCATAGAGGGTTAAAAGTAAAATAAGGTTACAAACTTACAACAGAGAATATATATCACCATTCAACCAAACAAGCCAGACTATTTGAGCATCAAATGATTAGCATTTATTATTAAGTTTCTCTCAGCTTGATCCATCAACATTCACTGACAGAGTTGGTTACCAACACCTTGACATGAATGTTTAAGCATTGTTCCATCATCCACTAGTCACAAACCCTAGAATAGATATAAAATACATACCAACTATAGATCTAATATATATATCTATACTGGAGTATACATATAAGGCTGAGGGGTGTGGAGCGCGAGAGGGGGCGCGTGAGCCCATCCGCTCGCGCCCCGGGGCGCGAGCACCGCACCACCGAGGCGCGAGAGGGGCGCGAGCGCGGAAATCCAGGCAGGCGCAAGAGGGCTAGCGGGTGAAAATGGGCGTAAAGGGGTATTGGGAAGTGAAATAGAGCCGTTGGAGAAGTTTTTCCTATATTAATAATAAATTAATCATCTTTATTATCCAAATCAACAAACAAAGGCATAATATATAATAAAAGCGGGTCTCTGGAAATAAACTTCCGGCAAACCCAGTTGGCGAATTGGTAAAAGCAGAAGCCGAATAGGAGTGGGAGAAGCTCGGTGCGTTGGTTGAATAAAATTTCGAAGAAAACAGAGACCGCCCACATGATTAAAGTGGCCATGAAGAAGAAGAAAGCACCGGTGGCGTTCTTCTTCCGGTGATCGGTCGCCATGGCCTTCAAGATTTGGTGGTTGGGTTTTGTTGACTGTGTGATGGAAACGATGTGGGCTATCTTATACAGCAAGCTTTTTTTCTTTACCTTTTCTAATAATACGTTTTTTAATACATTTATAAAAAAATAAAAAAAAATCCGCTGGAGCCCCTGCTCGCGCCCCTCCACACCAGGGCCAGGGGCTCCAACGGGGGCTCCAACACCCATCTTATCAAGTTTCTCTCTCTGCCACACGTCACAATATTATTGGCTGGAGCCCGCACTCGCGCCCCCTCTCGCGCCCCCCACACCCCTTAGCCTAAACCAACAAGTGACAAGTATCTTAGTGATGCGCAGAAAACTATGTATATTAATTCAAGATCGACCAAGAGTGGAATAGATTCCTTCTGTAACATGCACCAATTTCAAAAACCTGAAAATATGGGAGGATGTATGAGACAAAACATATATCAAAGGAATCTTAGTGCAACAATCTTTAAATAATATATCTGTACAAATTGTCATTCAGTTGAATTATATAAATATAAACCAAGTAAAGTATATATTATATCTTCATGTAAAAAGAAAGCATTAATGCTTAAAGCATGTATCTTTATGTAGTACAAGATCAGATATGCGGTTGCTTTATATGCCTTTATCTCAAAACAATATGAAACAAATATATACCTTGCTAGGCTAGCTACAAAGGGTTATTCACAGCATAGTCACATGTCCCTAAAACTGTTTCAAATTTTGAAGATTTGTTTACGCGCATCGAGATTGTGGCTACAAGATGGAGGAATGTTAGATTTCATCGCGGCTGATTTTGGTGTCACTTTTCGACGCGTTATCTGATTTGTTATGTGTCTGGTTGTTTAGTTGCTTGTTTCTTTATATTGATATTTGAGTTCAATAAGTTGTTAATATTGTTTTGAGTTTTACAAATAAAAAATTGCAAGAATGCCAGAAATTATGACCATATAAAGAAATGATTTTCTTTAGGAAAGAAAAAACTTATCGAATTATTATTATTATTATATATTTTTTTGTGATAATAATAATAATCATTAATCAGTAAATAGCATAGACAATTACAGACTAACGGCAGGCAATTACTTATCAAAATAGCGTAGACAATTACAGACAATTACTTAAACTTATCGAATTATATATATTACAATTACCATCTTGTGGTGCCTTAGGGTGTGGTACAATGTGCTTCTTTGATGTGTCCATTTAAGTGCTAGATTGTGCTTCTTTGATGGTTTGGGGGTTTTAAAACAACACAGAAGAGATATACATCGGCCATCTCTCATCTCTCTTTCTTTCCACCGTACGTCTTCTACCATAGCATTTGTTTCGAAATTTGTGCCCGAGTTATTTAGGTCAGTTTGGTTCGATACTCATAAGTTCACATTCAATTTGAAATTTGGTTCGGACAAGATCTCAATTCGAATATTTAAGATCCGAATTCAAATTCATTATTCTAATTTGGTTTGGTTTGAATTTCGGGTCTCTCGAGTCTAATATAGTGATGAATTATGGATTTTTCAAGCCGAACTTGAATAAGTAACACCTTCTCCGCTTTTAATCTTATGCACTATAACTGACCCGTTATTCTTAACAATATATCTAGATAAATTATTATATAACCAACAATTTATCTTCTTTCAACTAATAATTGTTATATAATCAATATTTTATCTCCATTTCACCCCACCATTAGTCCATCACATTTCAACCCATCACGACACAAGTTTTGGAATGTGAGAAGACGCAAGTTTTGGAATGTGAGAAGGGAAGTCTCTTTTGCAACCTCAAAGGTTACGTGCCGCGATTTGCCCTTTTCACGTCTCACACTTACCCCCTTCCATAACTGTTTAAACATATAGGTACTCTCAAATTCAATGTCAAATTTGTTTCTAAATTATGTTAAAATATTTACTAAAAATGTTTATTGGTCAAATTATTATTATTATTTTTTTGTCTCATGTGTTTGCTGGTTTGCTGGACTCTTTGGGCTATTGTTCTTGCTGGACTTATTTGACGGTTTGACTCTTTGGGCTTGGGCTTGCTGGATGCTGGATTCTTTGGACTTCTACTTGGTTTGCATTATGGATCATGAGTTCACATCTGGGCCACCTTTCGCATCCAAAGGGCTATGACTAGTTGGACTATGGATTCGTTTCCACTATAGGTGCACAAGAAACCGGTAGTCGGAACCGGACCCGAAAAAAAATACTCGGAACCGGTTTTTTTTATACCCGGGTATTTTATACCCGAAACCGAAACCGACCCTACATGTACTTGTAGGGTATGCATTTTGAGGTCAATACTCGTACCCGGAAACGTACCCGATTTATACCCGTAAATACCCGGACCCGGTCATACCCTATACCCATACTCGGTTATACCCGATACGAATTTTCTAATATCCGAAATAATACATGAGTTTTTATAGTATATCTTTTTGTTTACTTCACAACTTTTATGTTTAAGTTTTGGTAAATTCATATTACTAAGTAAATAATTTGTAATTAAGTAGATTTATGGTTTTTGTAATATAATGTAATTATTTTTATAAATTTCAAAGCAAATTTAAATTTTAAACAAATTAAAAAATGTATAAAGGTTACAAATTAAAAACCGGGTATTAATACCCGGTCGTTCACGGACACATACCCTGCTCCAAAACCCGGTTATACCCGAACCCGATCATACCCTACCCGGGTACATAGGGTTGAGTTTTTCTCCTCAATACCCTACCCGATTTCTCTCATACCCGATTTTCCAATATCTGATCATACCCGAAATCGGTTTCATACTCGAACCCGGGTATTAGAAAAAACCCGATTTGTGCACCTCTAGTTTCCACTCTAAAGCACATGCGGATCACAGATTTGTGGGTTTTACCCATTTGGTTAAACATTTCACAACTTCACATGTTCTCTCAAGTTTAATGTTGTAGTCTAGGATTTTGATTTATTGTGTTGTTGAATCTTTTATCGGGTAGCTTGTACGTAGTGTTAAAGATTGGTTGATCAGCTCAGTGCATTAATGATCTGATTGTGCGTTCAAAGACGTTCTTCTGCTCATATGTATTTGTGTTACTTGATTAATGTGATTTCAGTTTATCGTCAGCTTTAATTACCATTTTGACCGTATAGCGTTGTCAACATATAGATGATTATAATGAATCATATTCTCTTGATATATAGTGATTATTTGAACTACGATAATCATAGGTTTTGAAAATTTAGTATTCTTTATATATATATTTTAATGATGGTAAATAAAAATTAAAAATAACATGAATTATGTTTACACACTTGTTAATGTTAATTAAATTATGTATTTATTTATTCCTACATGAGTTAGACTGTAAGGTATGGTCATCGATTTACCGATGAAAAAGGGTACGTGGCAGGCGGTGCCGGCGGTGAACACCGTCCCGCTCATATTCGGTGCCGCCGACGGTGATTTTTTGTTGGTGAAATCACCGATAAATATGCCGATATGTTTGATAATTTTTCAAGACAAAAGCATTATTTTATTGACTATAAAATAGACGGTAACTTTTTTTTTTCTTTTTAACAAATTATTCAGGACTCATATTACAAACTTACAAAGAAAGGTAAATAAGATGTAGAGGCTACAGAAAGAACAGAGATGATGGTGAAGGAGGTTGGGAAGATGGGTGGGGTGGGGAATTGGGTATATTAGTATTTAATATTATTTTTATTTAGTTATATTAATTTAAGTGAATGTGAAGATTAAAACCAAGTATGAGAGAGAACAACAGGGAGCGGCAAGAGGTGAGACAGCAAAAGTCTGACGACGACGAGTTAACGTTTCTCGTGTCGAATCTTCCTGAAGGTGTTAATAGGTCTATCCTAAAGGGTGCTTTTCAAGAATTTGGCAATCTATCAGACTCATATGTAGCAAGGAAAAAAGATCTATGGGGTAACCATTTTGGTTTCATAAGGTTCAAAGGGGTGTCTGATGTTCGGAGGATGGTGGGAAATCTTAACGAAGTTAAGATCTTTGAGGCGAAAGTGTCTGTGAAAGTGGCACAATTTGGTAAAAATCAGAGACAAAAATCTGCGGCTGGAGATCATCCACGAGTTCGTAACGAGCAGAGGTTTCAACATCGAACAGGGTCAGAAGCAAATCCGGCTGAAGAGTTTGGAGGACGTACGTCGGTACCGGAGAAGATGTCGTATAGGGATGTGGTTCAAAATCGGAGGCAAGAATCATGTGATAAGATGAAGACAATAACATTGGACTGTCCAGCGATGAATTATCCTATCCGTTGTATAGGGTCGGCAATCTTAGCAGAGGTGGTGGGTATGAAGAGTTGTGAGGAGATCTCTAATGGAGATGGGGTTTGGGGATGCGGCCATTTCTTATCTTAGGGGTCTTAGTATCTGTAGGGGTATGGTACTAAACCCGGTTTTACGACCCTAAATTTATTATGTTTGGCTTATTTTATTATATGGACTAATACAATGTTATTGGGCTGAGGGGGTTTTGTGGAGGTAACCCTAACTGGGCTAGGCCCATTAGGGTACCATGATGGTGGCCATGAGGCTCTCTATATAAGGAGGTCTCCACCTCCTTATTAAGGGGTCATGCTCAATAAGAGCCACCACCACTTTTTTGTGTCTGTAAACAAGAGATCCTTGAGATTTCTTAGCAGTCACCTCCACACCCCCGAAAAGCCATTGCAGGTCTCAAGCAGCCGAAGAAGAAGATCAAGACGTGGTTCGTTCATCTCGAAATCCGTGGAAACATCGTCATGGATCAGGTCAGATTCATTTCATGCTTCGTCATGGATCAGGTCAGATTCATTTCATGCTTCGACAGGCATAAAGAGTGTGAAAGATGAGGTTCCTGTGTATGTGGATAAAGATCAATATGGGGGTCTTTTTGATGGCGAGGGTAACCAGGAGGATAGTGTGGAGGCTGAATCTGGGGGTTCTAACGCAAATACCTCCGGTGCAATCAGTTGAGGTTCCAAATAATGAGGATTGCTCTAGGTCGAGTTCAAACGCGTCTGATAAAGAGATGGATGTGGAAATGGAGGTTGTTTCATCGGCGTTGATCTCGCCGGTCATGTGGGTCTTGTTAAAGAAATTGTAAATGGGTGAGGGTGCACAGAATGTAGTCCAATGAATTGTATTTCTATAAATGTTAGGGGGGCTGGGAGCCGATATAAAACTAGTTGGGTCCGAGGTCTTAAAACGAGTCATGGCGTTCATTTCGTTGCAATTCAGGAATCGAAGATGGATGCCGCAAGTCGTAATCAGGTGAGTAGCTTTTGGGGGAATACAATTTTCGATTTTGATTTTGTGGAAGCGGTGGGTACTTCCGGGGGTATCATAAGTATTTGGGACCCGTCGTTTTTTCTTAAAACGGGGTTAATCAAGAACAGAAGGTATCTAGTTATAAGGGGTATAATTAATGGTTCAGGATCGGTTTTAAATATTGTTAATGTTTATGCGCCAAACGACGCGATTGGAAAAAGGAGATTATGGGGTGAATTACTAAATCTGAGGTGGTCTCTAAATGGGAACTGTATTTTTGTTGGAGACTTTAATGAAGTTCGGGGTGAGTCAGAACGAAGAAATTCTGAGTTCATTGCGGCAAATGCACTGGAGTTCAATAACTTCATTGATAGAGCTGATCTAGTTGAATATCAAATGAGTGGGGGTTTATTTACTTACGTTTCTGATAGGGGGGGATAAATTTAGCAAATTGGATCGGTTTTTGGTGTGCAAAGATTTTATGAGCTCATGGCCGACTGCATCGGTCTCGGCACTTGCAAAGGGTCCGTCAGATCATCTCCCGGTATCGCTTGTATCTGTTCCGGTGGATTTTGGGCACATTCCGTTCAGAGTATTTAATTCTTGGCTTGACTTGCCGGGTTTTGTCGAATTCGTTAATTATAAATGTAATCGGTTTCGTTTCTCCGGTTCTGCTGACTTAGCTCTGGAACTCAAATGGTCAAAAAGGCATATTAAAGTTTGGTTAGTCGGGATTAAACCTGCAATCGAAAAGGAGTATGAGGTGAAAAAAGGGAATATGTTGCGGTTATGGAATGTGGCTGTAACCCGAGACCTACATCCTGAGGAGGTGAGGCTGGAATGTAAAGCGTTTGTAGACGATTTTGAATTAGCAAAGATGCGGGATATCCAGCAAAAATCTCGAACCCGTTGGGCTATAGACGGGGACGATAATTCCAGTTTTTTCCATGGGATAATAAACTCAAATCTAAGCAACAATCGGATGCATGGTCATTTCATTGATGGTGCCTGGGTCACGGATCCTTCTTTGATGAAAGACGCGGTATTTGACTTCTTTGAGGATCAGTTTACTGAAATTGTGGGGTCTCGACCACGTCTAGTTTGCCTGGAGTTTAGAAGACTTCTTGAGAAGGACTCGGTTAATCTGGTTAATCCATTCACTTTAACTGAAATAAAGGCGGTTGTGTGGGATTGTGCGGGGGATAGGGCTCCGGGGCCTGATGGATATAATTTTAAATTTATTAAAAGATGTTGGGGGAGTTTTGAAGCGGATTTCGTAAGGATTTTTGAAGAATTTTACTATGGTGCTTCTTTTAGTTGGGATTGCATGTCGTCATTCATTTCCTTAATTTCTAAATCCAATGATCCGGTCGGGCTTACGGATTTTATGCTGATAAGTTTAATCGGGTGTATAAACAAAGTCGTCTCAAAAGTGTTAGTCAGCAGGCTGAAATATGTAATAAATGGGTTGATTTCAGAGGAGCAGTCCGCGTTTTTAGCAAGTCGTAGTATTCTCGATGGCCCGCTGGTTCTTAATGAAGTCATTTCGTGGCTGAACAAGTCGGGCAAAAAAGGATTAATATTCAAGATCGACATTGAGAAGGCGTATGATTCGGTAAATTGGGGTTATTTGGACTCAGTTATGGGCCAAATGGGCTTCCCGAACAGGTGGAGGAATTGGGTGGCAGCCATTTTACACTCGGCTCGGGCTTCGGTATTAGTAAATGGTTCTCCGACACGGGAGTTCTCTTGTACTCGAGGTATACGACAAGGAAATCCGCTATCTCCTTTCTTATTTTTATTAGCGATGGAAGGGTTGTCGGTGATGATGAAGAAGGCATGCTTAGCCAACATTTTTCGGGGTTTGAAAGGGGGACATAACGGGCCGTTATTATCTCATTTTATGTATGCAGATGACGCGATATTCCTTGGTGAGTGGGACTATTCAAATGCGATTACATTAAAAAGGATATTAAGGTGTTTTTTGGCGGTTTCGGGGCTCAAGATAAATTTGGCAAAATGTCGGGTGTTTGGTACAAAGGTGGATAATGCAGAAATGGTGGAAATGGCAAGAATACTAAACTGTGGAGTGGGGGCGTTTCCTTTCCGCCATCTCGGTCTACTCGTTGGGGGTAATATGAATCGAATAAATTCGTGGGATCCGATTGTGGAAATGTTCAGAAAACGCCTATCAATATGGAAAGCAAAAAGGCTATCGTTTGGGGGAAGATTGACAGTATTAAAGTCGGTTTTGAACTCGTTGCCGACTTATTTTTTTCGTAGTTCCGGGCTCCGGAAGGGGTGATAAAAAAATTAGATCGGTTAAGACGAGTATTCTTTTGGGGTGGAACGGAGGACGTAACCAAGATTAATTGGGTTGCGTGGGACAAGGTGATTGCTCCAATTAATAAAGGGGGTCTCGGCTTGGGCTCGTTGCGCGATGCAAATCTCGCGATGTTAGCAAAATGGTGGTGGAGGTTCAAAGAAGAGAAGAATGGGTTGTGGCGAAAGGTGGTGTGGTCAATTCACCATACTGCGAGGTCTTGGAACTTCATTCCGGTTCGAAAGTCTTTGGCGGGTTCGTGGAGAAATATCATTGCTATATCGGATAAGCTTGAGGAGATGGGTATTTGCATGAAGATGAATTTGAAATATGAACTAGGGAATGGGCAGTGCTCTTTGTTTTGGATTGATAAATGGATTGGGGAGGAGCCACTCCAGGTTAGATTTCCTCGGTTATTCGCGTTGGAACGGTCCAAAATGTGTGTTGTTGCGGATCGTTTAATGATGTACGAAAATGAATTGTGCGGCGTATGGAATTGGGTTAGGCAACTGACACGTGAGATGGAGATTGAAGACTTTAGAAGTCTCCTTAATTTGTGCGAAGGGGTTCATATGGGGTCGAATAGAGATCGGTTGTTGTGGGGTTTGAATGAACATGTTGGGTTCACAGTAAAGAGTGTAAAAGATAAATTGGGGGAGATAGGTTACTCGAGATCGGACTTTGCTTTCATGTGGAATGCATGGGTACCAAAAAGGTGTGCATTTTAGGTTGGCGTGTAGGCCTTGAAAGATTACCGACTTTAGTGGAGTTGGCAAAAAGAAATATTAATTTCGGTTCAGATTTATGCTCGTTTTGTGGGGATCATGCATAAACTGTTGAACACTTGTTTGTTTCATGTAGTCTTGCACAAGATGTTTGGCAAATCGTATCCATGTGGTGCGGGTTACCTTCTGTCTATGCATTCTCGGTTCGGGATCTTCTTGATTTACACAGGTACGCGGGTTTCGGTAGGAAGAAAGCAAAGGTTTTTTATGCAGTTTGTTTAGTCACATTATGGAGTATTTGGAAGGCTATGAATGAGTTGGTGTTTAAAGAAAGGTCTGCGGTGATATCAAATGTGGTGGGAGATTTGAAGGCGCTCGGGTTCTTATGGATTAAAAACAGAGCAAAGTGGAGGAATTTAACGTGGGAGACTTGGCGAAGTTTCAATATTTTGATGTTTTTTGCTCACTGAAATTGATTGTGGTTGGTTTGGTTGGTGTTTAGGCGTGTTGGTGTTTGTAAAGTAACTTTCGTATATATTATACATATCTTTGTTGGTCGTTCAAAAAAAAAGTGAATGTGATTTTGTTTTTATTTAGTTATATTAATTTAAATGAAAGTAATTTTATTTATATCTTGTTCATAATTTTAGTTGCATTAACTTAATTTAAGTTATATATATATATGTATATATTGTTTGAAAATAGAGTGAAGTGGTGAATTGGTGACAATTTCCTTGTTATTGTATAAGAGAGTGAATTGAAATGGAATATGATATGGCGATGACGTGTCACTCTAAAGTGAGAAGCAAAATGGCATCTATACCTTATAGTCTTATGTTCTTCTTCAGCTCAATGACGTGTCACTCTAAAGTGAGAAGCAAAATGACATCCATACCTTATAGTCTTATGTTCTTCTTCAGCTCAATGACGTGTCACTCTAAAGTGAGAAGCAAAATGGCATCCATACCTTATAGTCTTGTGTTCTTCTTCAGCTCAACGAAGGGGGATATATAATGCAACATGTTCAAGTGCTCCTTATGTTATGGAGTGGAATAATTGGGTTCCGAAAGGTATAAATGTGTCGTTTGAAAAATGGAGAAGGATAGTGAAGAGGTATGCACCCGCCTTAACATCGAGCGGGGCGGGTCAACCCACAAGATATAGACAAGAGGCTTGAAATCAGGATGTCATGAAGACACAAAGCCAAAACCTATGCGCGTGGCGCATATCACATATGCTCACGCATATCACATATGTTCACGCATCACATATGCTCACGCGTATCACATATGCTCACGCATCATATACGCTCACGCATATCACATCTGCGCGTGGCGCATCTGCGTGTGGCGCATATCACATATGCTCATGCATCATATATGCTCACGCATATCACATCTGCGCGTGGCGCATATCACATATGCTCACGCATATTACATATGCTTGCGCATATCACATCTGCGCATGAAACATCTGCGCGTGAGAATAAAGAGAAGACCTCGCGCATCCCCAGGATAGGCGCATATCACACATGCACATAATCAACCACGTTCTTATCCAAATCAGGATAAGGACAACCATGATTGTGCTCATCAGACAACCTTCCAGAGGGTATCCTTTAAGGAATAAAGAATATGCTGATGTTGACAGCTGCCAATGAAGGGTGGACAACTCAGCAAAACCCATGTGCTACCACGTGATTGCACATGGGTCAGGTGAAATACCTTGGTCAGAGAATAATCAATGAAAAAAGCACCAGGTGTCCTAAGGACACGTGGCGGCGAAGCAATAGGAGGAGGCCAAAAAGGCCCTAATTGGGTCTGAGCCCAATCATTGGAAACCCTAATACTATAAATACCACACCACCTCCACAGTGGGAGGTAAGCAAGAAAATACATTCTAAGTCCTTACTCACTTTTAGATTATTATCATCTTCTCCTACAATATCTTATTCTCACACCGGAGGGTTACCCCAAAGAGGACCCCTCTGTCCCTTTCTGAGGGGGTAAGTTCACGGTGCTGCTCGTTTTGTAGGTGGAAGAACTCATATTCCGGAAAACCATCGGTGATATAGCACACTCATACCCGAGGAAAGTTGATCGTCTACTAGTAAGTCGATCCACGTTTCTTCATTGGCGCCATCACCTGTTACAACGGCAACAAAACCACTATCTCATCAGTTCTCTCTGAAAATCTTCACCATGGTTTCCGGTGTTCGAAACAGCGATCAAGTTCTGGAGGATAATGAGCTTGAGGATGTTAATGAGGGGCATCAGTTTCTGAGGGCGCCGCGTGATACTGCGCGCACCACCAATAACCATCCCTTCATCACAACACCTCATAGCCAGACTGAAACTCCTCCAGACGATCTCACGTTCCAAAATCTGACTGGTGCAAAACAAAAAGGACCAATGGGTCCGGAAGTTGAAACCAATGACCCTAAAGAATGGCTCATAAACGAACAACGGCGTTTAATGGACAAATACAATGAGCTGGTCAAACACAAAAAGTTTAGCCGACTTAACACAAAGGCTCGCATTTGATAAACAAACCATTCAGGGAACAACAAAAAGGGCGCGGCGCGCCGGAAGATAGTCACTCTGTTCACACCGAACACGCTGATGTTAGTGATGAGGAAGACGCGAGATACTCATGCAGGAGGTTCACAGCTTCGCGCGCACATGAACATAGCGCCTGGAGCCAAAGTTGATATGGATCTATACACACCGTACAACCCACACGCGAAAGGGCAAGTGGACGTAACCACACCATATAGGCCAGCCATCTTGGTGAAGCATTCAAAATTCACTGAGCGCATTGCGAAGGCTCCCATTCAACACAAAACCAAGATGCCAAGTGGTCTAGGCAAGTACGATGGTACAACAGATCCAGATGATTTTTTACAAGGTTTTTACAACACTGGAAACCTAGAAAGCTGGACGATGCTAACATGGTGTCACATGTTTGCTCGCTGCCTCACGGGCGCAGCGCGTGTCTGGTTCGAAAGCTTGCCGACAGGACAAATCGATGGGTTCGAAGAGCTATTGGAGAAGTTCCAGGCTCACTTTGTACAGCAGCGCAGACACACGCGCGACCCCGATGACATCATGCACTGCGTGCGCAGGAATGATGAAACCATTGAAGACTACATAACTCGTTTCAATCAGGAATCTCTTGCAATTGGAGGTATCACTGAACAACTCTTGCGCGTGGCCTTTATACAAGGTGCGCGCAGTGATCAACTCCGCAGAGCTCTCTTGAGCAGAGATGGCATGCCAACCACTTGGGCTAAGCTTATGGAAGCATCGCGAGTCTTCGCGCGAAATGAAAAACAAATTGCCCAAGACAGAGCAAGAGATAGAGGGCATCAAACAGAAGCACCACGCAACAATGAAAGGAGGGGCAAACAAAACCGTATGGTCCAGGTTGCAACAAACCAGTTATTCTCCCGCAGAAAAGCAAGCGCAACAAAGTTCACCCCAGCCCCCAAAAAGACATTCGTAATCGCGGAGAAGGTGACAAGAGGGAAGGCGGCAGAGAGCCTAACAGACC
>NW_027504743.1:0-16134 GCF_021521415.1 Bidens hawaiensis
CCACGGCAGAATCATGCCTTTTGACGAAAGCGAGTGAATCAGAGTCCGAGTTGTGGCATAGGAGAATGGGGCACATTCATCTTCGGAAGATGAACAACATTGTCAGGAATGGACTTGTGCTGGGCGTTCCCTTGAAGAATTTCAATTTTGAAGATAATGTATTACGTGCAAGAAGGGGAAGCAGCACAAGAAATCCCATCTCACCAAGAAAGTCAATTCAATTGCCAGTACTCTGGAGTTGCTTCACATGGATCTCTTCGGTCCCGTGAATGCAAAAAGTTTAGGAGGAACTTCTTATTGCTTGGTGATCACTGATGACTACTCACGATATTCGTGGGTTTATTTCCTGAAATCAAAAGACGAAACGGCTCAGATGGTGAAGAATTTGATTACCAAAGTTGAGAACGTTATGGATAAAAGGGTTAAGTTCATCAGGAGTGACAATGGAACGGAGTTCAAGAATTTTGAGATGGAGATCTTCTGCCTTCAGAGAGGGATTGAACACCAATACAGCGCTCCGTATACACCGCAACAGAATGGAGTGGCTGAAAGGAAGAATAGAACATTAATTGAAGGAGCCAGAACTATGCTGGCTGATTCGAAGCTTCCTGTGGTGTTTTGGGCTGAAGCTGTTGCTACAGCCTGTTATGTTCTGAATAGAGTCTTAACTGTTAAAAGACTTGGTAGAACGTGTTATGAGCTTATGCATGGGAGAAAGCCCAACTTGAGTGGTCTTGAACCATTCAGGTCCCCTTGTTCGATTTTGAAGACAAATTCTAAATTTGGTGAAGTAGCCGATGAAGGAATCTTAGTCGGTTATGTTGTTGGGACTCCCAACAGACGTGTCTTCAATACATCGACCAGCAAGGTTGAGGTGGTGTGTAACACCGATATCACAAGTTACCAACGCCAAAACCAAGCAACGGACCTGCTGAGTTTTTCGACTATGTTAAACTTTTTAAGTCTTTTAACATACCGTATTTGGATATTGCTGAAGAAGAAGAGAGAGTTGCTACGAAGATGATCCTTGATGAGGAAGAAAATCTATTGCAAAGACAGCTGATCGATAAATGTCAACCTTCCTCATCAAATGCTGTCGATACCCCTGCTGCCTCGACTGAAGAAGAATTTTTCAATCCATTTCACTCTCAGCATGAAACAACCATTGACGAGCTCTCTTCTAACTTGGAAGACAATTTGCATGTCGGTTCTGTTTCGACCACGAGAATTCATAAAGATCACCCTTTAGAGAATGTGATCGGTGATGTGTCCTCCGGTGTACAAACAAGACGTAGCTTGAATGAGCACACCTGTGTTTACACAAGCATCAAGGAGACAGGAATAATCAACGAATGCTTGTACACCTGCTTTATCAGCCAGATTGAGCCGAAAAATTATCAAATGGCTTTAAAGGACAGCTCGTGGGTCGAAGCCATGCAAGAAGAGTTGGCTCAGTTCAAGAAAATGGAAGTATGGGATTTGGTTGAAAAACCGAAGAATGTGCATGCGATAGGCACAAAATGGGTGTTTAAGTGCAAGAGAGATGAGAAAGGGATTATCATAAGAAACAAGGCGAGGCTAGTTGTGAAAGGATTTAATCAACAGGAGGGGATTGATTATAATGAAGTGTTCGCCTCCTGTCGCAAGGTTGGAAGCCATTAGATTGTTTTTGGCGTTCGCTGCTTATAAGAAAATGAAGGTATTTCAGTTGGATGTGAAGAGTGCGTTTCTGAATGGGAAAGTTGATGAGGTAGTGTATGTTGAGCAACCTCCGGGTTTTCCTGACCCAGACTTTCCTGATCACGTGTACAAGTTAAGCAAGGCTTTATATGGACTACATCAGGCACCTCGTTCCTGGTATTCAACTTTATCAGATTACTTGCTTGAAAATGGTTTTGAAAGAGGGAAGATTGATAGCACGTTGTTCGTTAAGAGAGAAGGAAGCGACTTCCTGCTGGTGCAAGTCTACGTGGATGAAATTATCTTTGCTGCATCTAAAGTCTCCATGTGTCAGGAGTTTGAGGACGTCATGAAGAAAAGGTTTGAAATGAGTGCTATGGGTGAACTAACTTTCTTTTTAGGATTGCAGGTTGATCAGAAGAAGGATGGGATGTTCATTCATCAGACCAAGTATGTCCATGATGTGCTCAAACGCTTCAAGATGGAGGACATCACTCCATTCGACACTCCAATCTGCGTCAATCACAAATTGGGTGCTGAGTCAGACGGTGATGCAGATGTGGACCCAACTCAGTATCGGGCTATAATAGGTTCTTTAATGTACTTAACTGCTTCTAGGCCTGATATAATGTTTGCTGTTTATCTTTGTGCTCGTTTTCAGGCAAACCCAAAGGAATCTCACATGAAGGGTGTGAAGAGGATCTTGCGGTATCTCAAGGGCAAACCGAAGATGGGGTTGTGGTACCCGAGAGGAGGAGACTTGGAGCTAGTCGCTTACACAGATTCTGATTATGGAGGGTGCAATCAGAGTCGGAAGTCAACAACTGGAGGATGTCAGTTTCTTGGTGGCAGATTGGTGTCGTGGCAATGCAAGAAGCAGACTTCAGTCGCAATTTCAACCTGTGAAGCAGAATACATGGCAGCATCCAACTGCTGCTCCCAGGTTCTTCGGATTCAGCAACAGTTGCGCGACTATGGTCTGAATTTCTTACTTACTCCTATTTGCATTGATAACACAGCTGCTATCTCAGTAACTAACAATCCCGTGAAGCATAGTAAAACTAAACATATTGACATACGTCATCATTTTATACGGGATTGTGCTGAGAAGAAACTGATTGTGCTTGAAAAGGTGGATACGCTTGGTAATTTCGCTGATCTTTATACAAAAGCGTTTGACAAAACGAGATTTCAAAACCTTATTGAGTTGAATGGGATGATCAATCCCGAGTAACCATGTTTTTCAAGTTTGAAATATTAAAAAAAAAAAAAAAAATCACTATCGCTTAAAAGTATGTCGGTTACCAAAGTTTGAAGGACATGTCTTCGGATATGTTTTGGTCCTCATTTTCTACTTGTAGATTTTGAGGATAGCCATTAACCAGATGACTGAAAGTGACCGGGGCGGTTTATGATCTGTTTTCATTCTTTCGCTTAAAATTAGTCGATCATATTAATTAGTTAGAAGGACACATACTAGTATGTGGTCGGTCCAGCTGATCCATTGGATCTTCGGGATAGCCGTTAACCTGACGACTTGACTTGATCGGGGCGATTGAAGTCAAAATTTTTTTTATGGGAAATGAAATTATTTTTCAAGTCTACTACTTCGTAAGAAGTTCGTTAGCTATGTTTAACAGAAAATTGATCCAACCTTGGAAAATGATAGATATACTGATTCTGTGTGCTTAACTAGTGAAGTTATTAGGCTTAAACGGATTTAGGACAGTCATTGTATGTCATGGTAACTTTTTATGGTGCGTAAAAGTAGATGTGATACAAACTAAAACTACTTGATTTTACGTGGAAACTCCTTACGAGTTTTGCATGTCTTCATATATATCTTTTCGAATGATAGGCAGAAAAACGATTACCCAGTCATACACGAGCCCGTAAGTGTTCTGATTCCCGTGAAGATAGCGTTTCAAGAAATTGCAGTGATCCAGATTCGGGACTTGCAGTTGGTTAATACTCTGAAGTCTATGTAAATGTTTATCATAAAAAAAAAAAAAACAAAACTTATGAGTTATTGAAACATATTAGAGTTCAACATATCAAGACTTCTTAATCATGGAGAAAGAAAGAGAACGGGAAGGAGATGAAGAGTAATTACAAACTTAATCAGACACTAAGGGTCGAAGTCAATTCGAGGTGACTTGGGGAAAGCCAAATACGCTTTGAGAATAGATAGGAGGCATCATAATCACTGAGTTGTTGCCCACTTAAATTTTGAGGCTTAATTAAAACTAACTCGTATCACAGAAACGATGAAAACCATCTTAAGTATATTACCTGCTTACACCCTGTTTCCTTATGTCATAATACAGCTAAACACGGATCTATGTGACAGTCACGTTGTTAGTATGATTCCTGTTCGGATCTTTTCTAAAACGTAGCAGTCCCTATCGAGACTGAAATTTGATCCCTTATACTTTACTTGTTAAAAGTTTTCTTTTTATGTAGTTGTATGCTTTTATAAAAGGTTACTTGGACTTGATCGTGTCATTTAGTTCTTAAAGGAAAGTTTTATAACTTGATTGAAAAAATGTTAAAATTATAAGGTTAAATTTTGTAAATATAGGCGATGTTGTTGAACAGGCGAAGTTGTGGATAACTTCGCCTAGGCGAAGTTATCCGTAACTTCGCCTGTATAACTCCGCCCCTATATAAGGATTTTCAAGAGTCAAACAGTTCATTATTCTCAACTCAGCGAACTTATCTCCGTTTTCACAGCGAACTTATATACAGATCCATACTTGTTTTCTTTCTTCGTTCTCAAACCGATTTAAAGGTTGGTTGGGTTATTATATCGTATTATCCGTTCATTGATGTTAATCTAAGGTTGTTTCGACAACCGAGTAATAACCTCGGACGACCGATCCTTAAACCCGATTTCAAAACTTGTTTTCACGTGTTCATGAACAACCTGGTCGTTTAGTTATCCTTAATATCATGTGTTTTAGCCTCCTCAATCGTCAAAACTAATCGAAACATCGGATTTTCGAGTTTGAATCAAACTCACTGTCGCCGATTCAGATTCAGGCGAAGTTATCCGTAACTTCGCCTGATGCTCAACTTCGCCTGAAGCTTAAATTCGCCTGAGGCGATGTTGTGGTGAGGCGAACTTAAAGATGAAGCGAAGTTGTTCCCAACTTCGCCCCAATTTTAACTTCGCCTGGATCCTTTTAACTTAACAATTATTAGACGAACTTAAAGATGAAGCGAAGTTGTTCCCAACTTCGCCCCAACTTTAACTTCGCCTATACAGTTTTTATCACAACTTCGCTCATGGTAACAAGCGAACTTGTGTTATGTCTTAATGTTTATCTAACTTGGTTCGTTTGTTGCAGAGATGGCTGCTGTTGCCGTTGCTGGAGGTGCTGGAGGAGATGACGGAGGAGATAATCAGAGGCAATTCTTCCCGGGTCACAATATGTACATTACCTTAGACCCGGAAGCGAGCGGAGTAGAAGACTACCGTGAGATCATTTCTTTCCTCATTCGCTCGAGGATATTTCACGCAATCACGACGACTCTGCCGATATCCTTACCCAATATCGAGGATTTCTGGCAGACGGTGGAGTATGATTGTCGTGTTGAGCCCCCGGTCATGAGAGCAACGGTCAATAATCAAGAAGTTCAGTTCTCATCTGAACAGATACGGGTGGCGTTACGATTTGGAGAGGAGACTCGGAACGACCCTACGGAGTTTGTGGCTCCGTTTCGTGATGGAGCATTTCTAAGAATGGGCTACTCTGGTCCATTAGGTGATACTCAGAGGAGGAAGGGGTTCCTGCTCAATCAGTGACGCTTCCTCATGCACGTTATGATAGTATGCATGTCTGGGAGGAAGGCGGGCACTGATGGTATGGGTGCGACCATGCAGTCCGCAATGACTGCTCTGACCTATAACAAACGTTATAGCTTCAGTCAAATGGTCTTTTACGAGATCGACAGACAGAGGAGGGCAATGGCTCGTGAGCGGTTCATAATGTATCCAAGATTCATCCAGATGATCTTGAACCATGTGGCTCCGAATTTGCCTCAACGACGCCCGATAAGATACGTGGAGAATGTGAGCAAACGTATCTTTGCTCAATGCCGTACTTTGAGTGCGAGGAGCAAGCCTGAACCTCGTCCAAGGCATACTCCACTCTTCGGGTACTTGATAAACCCGGGGTATGTGCCAGCTCAGGGGGACGAGTTCAGAGACCCTCAACCACAACAGGCAGGAGCAACTCGAGATGTACCTACTGTGCCTGTTGTATCGGATGAGGAGGACGTTGACCTTGATGCTGCATTTGGCGGCCAAGGATTCTTCGACATGGATCGTTTTGATCCACATGAAGAAGTGCAGGTCTCTGCTGCACAGGTTAGGGAGGTGATTGTTACTAGAGCAGCTACGATGGTGGCTGACTCAGATCTAGACGATGTTATGGATGAGGCCAGGAGGATGTTGGTGAGACGTGAGACGACGTTGGGGAAGAGGAAGAGGACGGTGGATGATAGTGAGTCAGAGGAAGAAGAGGAGGACATACACAAGTTGATCAGACGTTCGAGACGTGAAAGGACAGGTGCTGGTATGGGAGCTGGAGAGACTTCACGTGTTATACGTTTTGCTCCATCCGCACTGTCAGGTATGTCAATTGTTCCTACTTCTGTACAGGTTACAAGCGCTGCAGATGTTCCTGTGGTGGCTACATCAGCTGTTGGCATCCCATCCATCACACTACAGACGACGACTCCGGAGATTGTGTCATTACCACCTCCAACGCTTACTCCTTCAGAGGTGGTGGCACGGTTTGTAGAGTCGACGGTCGTCGCAACTGCAGGGTTGTCGGTCACGATACCACCTGCAGTTACGTCCACAACTGCTTCTGAAGTCCCGGTTACATTCGAGATCCCTGCTGAGTATACTCCAGATACATCTAACATGAGGTTTGATTTCGATGCAACCCTCTCAGACTCGGAGAGAATAGCTGCACTTGAGCGGGTCGTGGCAGAGCAATCGAGGATAAACTTTATCCAGACCCAGGCTATTCAGCGCCTTGTAGCAGAGAATCAACTACAGTCGTCCCTCCTAGTTGAACATGGGCGTATTATAGATGCTATGAAGGAGTTCTTGGCATCTCAGGGGGAGACAGGCTGTAGAGGCGACGAGTTAAGGACGAAGAAGAGAAACGACAGAGACGATGATCCCAATGCACCGAAAGGTGCAGGTGGTGAGTTGCCAAGAACTACTCAAGCTCTTGGGACTTCCACAGCTCAGGGGGAGTCTGCGGGTGCAGTTGGTGATGATGAGGTGGTGACGGTTGATGATGATGATGATGTGATAGATGCGTTGAAAAGAATTGAATGATGATATGCTAGAAGATGATGATATGTTTAATGATGATGTGCTGCCGATTGAGGAGATTGAGAAGATTGGCGCACAGATTGTGATTGAAGATGAGATTGAAGAAGGTGAAATAATTGAAGAAAATGTTAAACATGAGATCCCAGATGTTGAGAAAGCCGATATGGGTACTGAGATGGAGAATGATGAGACAGAGTGGGAGGAGCAGCCTAGGTGGAAAGAAGGATATGCTCATTGGTTTATTAAGACTAAAAAGCCTGCTGTTCCAACCATGTTCAAGAAGAATTATAATATCAAAGGCTATGCTGAAGCGAAGAAAGGGATTATTTGCTGGATATATGATGAACAGATAAAGTTGTTTGTGCTCAAACGGTATGACGGCTTTCAGTATTTTAAAAGAATGTTAAAGTCGTTGAATACACTGCCGGAATGTGAAGTGAAAGACTTAGCCAGATTGGGGTTAATCAATCGAAGTGAAGATAATATGGCTAGAGTCATTGAGAAAATTGTTTGGAGAGAGAGTATAAAGGAGAAGAAGTTTGAGCTGTTGAAGCCACAAAAGGGAAAACTTGTTGAGGACAAGGATAGAGGTCTAAGAACGGATGGAAAGCCTTGGATGGTAATGAAGTATAAACCGATCCAGTGCCTGAAAGAAGTACCGATGAAGCTAATGCCCAAGGATGTGCTTAAAGACCTAAAGTGGTGGTACGTGGATTGTGAGACAGCAGAGGCGGTGATGGAAGACGAGGATGAACAAGAGCTCCTTAGAGTTTACGATCCAATGCATTTGGTAAACTTATCGCAAGCTGATCTGAAGGTGCTTAATGAGAAGAAAATCTTTTATATTCCTGCTTGGAAGGATGAAGCGAGGAAGTATCAAAGAGTCGTGTCAGTTTGTGTTAGAGAAGGAGTGCATGCGTGAAGATACAGGATTACAAGACAAGAGCTTAAAGATCAAGATATGAAGCTACTGCCAAGGGGGAGTCTGTTGGTGCATAAATGTCAGTAGTTCATAGTCTAGTGTCTGTAATCGAGTCTGTAATGATATTTATGTTTTTGTATAAGCGAAGTTGTCAACAAGTTCGCCTAGGCGAACTTGTTGAATAAGCGAAGTTATGGACAACTTCGCCTGAACATATCAGGCGAAGTTGTCGTGTATATAAAGTCTTAGGTTACGGCTTTGTTAAAGAGTTGGTTAATCAGTTAGTGAGTTGTTCAGTGAATCGAGTTTGTTCGGTAACGTGAGTCTGTAATAGTGATATCGTATCACGTGTTCGGTTATCAATATAACGTGTTCGTTTATCGTATCGTGTTTGTTTAATTTGCTTTCTACACTCGTAACGATCTACGCAAGGATTCCGCACCTGAGTAGACCGCGATATCTCGTGTGATCCGTCCAGGGAACCTACAGTGATATATGTATATTATTAACTAACATATCGATATTATAGCCCTAGTATATAGAAAACATGTTAAACGAAAAGATTTTCGTTTAGCGATACGATATGATATTAAACACGAACACTAGTACCAAAACAAGCATTTTATCATTCGTCAAGCCGAAAAAGACTTATAAAACACTTATTTGATATGTTTTAAACAACTTGTGAAAATATTTTGGATTTTCACAACCAAATGGAATGTTTTTCTTAATTTGCAAAGATTTAGCGGAAAAACACTAGATTTTGCGCTGTTTATCACATCCGAACTATTTTTCTTGCCAAAAAACGAACCCGAACTAAATTGGGCGCGATGTTTATCGTTCGTGCATACAAAATGAGGAAAAGGAAGGAAAGAAGGGGCTACAACCCGCCTTGAATTCCGATCGGAATTAAGGGGTCCCACCCCCTTTGTTTCCTTCACATTTAAGCAATTTCAAACTAACTCAAAACTCAAAATATCTCAAACCAACTTCTGCTCCAGCTCTCTCCTTAACTTTTTCAGCCAAAACAACAGGTACGAACTTGAATTTTAAAGATTTTAACATGTTTTCAACATAAGAATTCAATTTTGATTAGAAAAATCATGTTTAACTATGTAAACTCTTCAAACTCGTCCAAGAACCGAGTTTGATGCTAAATAAGTGTATTAATCTGAATCAAATACTTTTTTAGGCCAAAAACACGAATTAGAAGGTTTAAATCGTGTTTTTTACGGTTATAAACTCGATTTAGAACCCTAATTGAAACCCTATGTTACAAGGCTTGATTATTGATGCTCTATTCTTAGTTTATGGTACAAGGCCTGTAGATATATTAGCTAGGCATCCAAAAACCGAAACACGGAAAAAGAGGTTAACTGACCGGAAAACGCAAAGGTACTAACCGAACACTTGTTTCAGGGCTGTTTGTGACTAGGTTGTAACGTACTTATTGTTAGACTATAAAAATTTGCAGGCACATCAGGGATCATATGAATGAGTCCATGTCCAAATTTAGGAATTTTTTTGATAATAAGAGAATATTTGACAATTTTATTACTGTTTATTATGGTTTATTTGTGAAAAATAGCTAAACAGCTTAAAAATTATGAAATTTGTGGGGAACTCAGATATGCATTATAAGATCACACATAAATTTTGGGATCAATTGGAAAACCCTAACTATGATTTCTGGATTCTCGTTTAATCGAGTTTTAACGACCGCTTATTGCTCAGAAAGGTATTTTAGCCGAGTAGTTTGATTCTGGAAATTTTACAGGGATTTTTGGAAGCTATTTTGATCACTCAAAAAAATAATCAGATTTTTTGAATATCGTTTGGTATAAACGGACATTTATCAGTTAAAATAGCATTTAAAATGAGTTTTTATAAATTAATAAATAAGTAAATATTTTCATAAATTAAATATGCTCGGATAAAGAGTTGTGCTAAATTGAAAGTTAAGCAAATATAAATTCTAATAAAAAACACCGACAACGTTCTGATTAACGAACTTGCTGGAATATCAGAACATCAAGAGTGGTCAAACGTTACATTAAACGCTTTTTCTGCTGATGATTATGGTCAATATCGAGGTCTAAATTAGTTATGGTTCGTTAATTGGAATATGGAATACCTTTTATGGGGTTCTTGGGCTGCCGGAATGTCGCCGGAGGATGGTGGTCGGGAAAACAAGGGGGCTGCTGGGTTAATATATTAGATAATAAATTTTAAAAGGATTTACATAACTGGTCCCTAAGGTTTAAGTTCTTTTAAAAAAGAAAATAACTTAGAATTTCAACTTAAACCTCATAATTTGAAAAGTTATCATTATGAAGTGAAAGGTATTATGTTTGAATACTTACATTTTAAAGAGTTCGGAATCGTTTACATAAGAACTTTAACTCCTCGGAGTTTCGTTATTTGATCAAAACGAAATAGAGCATGGACAACCAATAGTCGTTAATTAGTGAAAATATAATATTAGTAGTAAATAGTGAACAAGAATACGTTGAATGATCGAAGGGTAGGTTTAACGAATCCAAATATAATTACAAATAATACACCTTGGCGGTTGTCAAATAAAACGAAAAAGTTAAGATGTATATATACAACCGAAGATTCGAAACGGGTCGGGTTTTCGGGTTTGAAAAGTAACGAATGTTACATATACCCATGAGATAACGAGAAAAATAAACGGAGTTAATGATTTGGACGACACTGGCAATAATTGAGAAACCTTAATGGTCCGGTTGCAAAAAAGAAACTATTTGGACGAAAGTCACAAAAACGACCAAACCACAAGGACGATTTTAGCACTTTACTCTTTAAAATATATTGTTTTAATATGAAATATATGTTTAGAAACATTTTACCTTTAAGATTGCCATCTTATCTTGAATCCAATTTTTTTTTCCTGATTAGTCTTTTTTCTTTTGAATCTTTAAAAACCCAAAACATTCAAGTTATTATATAGAAACTCAAAAGGAAATCCAGAAATATATACCATTTGTAATGTTAGATAATGGACTTCTAGTCGATAGGGATGAAGAACCAATATTGATATCATGATACGGATTTGAGGTATAAGGACTAAGTAATGCCGTGTGAGAACCAAAACTTCCATAATCTGGTAAGCGTTTAAAGTGTGTTGTATGTTGTGTAACCCTGATATTAAAAAACAGAGTTTTAAGTTTTTGAAGTGTAAACAATTGGAATTTGTACAACATAACTTTTGTAGTTTATTATAAATGGGAAAAGTAAACATTGAACAAAATATATCATCATGATGTAAAAATGACCTTTTAGGTTGCAATGAGAATGAAGTACTTTTGATCTTTTCGCATCCAATTTTAGTTTTCTCTTCTTTCGCATGAGCTTTGCATAAATATATCGATCATTTGTATCTATGAAATAATTTAACCAAAAAACTTGATAAAATCATTAATCTGTATCAAATAAGAGCTGGAATTTAGTTAAAAATATATCGTTTATACTTTCAGCACTACCCTATACATGAGATTTTCCAATGCTTTTGTCATTCGTATTTGTTACCATTGGAGTAACATTGTCATTCATACTTTCACCACTACCCTACACATTTATATAAACAAATAGTTTCAGATAAATGAATGAACATAGAGTAAATTATACATGGTTACTTGTAAATAATATATTTAATGTGTTTTCAAATACCTTTAAGTTAGTAGTTTCATTTGTCTCCATAGTATTCAATCCCATGCTAAACTCTTCAGAATTAACAACCTACAATATAGTTTAAATAAGTATTATTATAGATGAGGGTAATGAATAAGTACTTGTATACTAAATGGTTCATAAAAAGGACAATTGATAAACTAACATTTGAAAAATTAAAGTTATAAAAATGTGAAAAAATGTAACAGTTTTGAAAAGTAATATCATTAATTCAGCAGTTCCTTGTGACTGGGAATCATTGAATCTGTTGCTAAGAGAAGCAGAGTTTTCAACCCATATATTAGTAGCATTATTGATTATTAAAAGTTGAGTATGAGGAATAAAATTATCTTAAAACAACAAAATAATTGTTTAACCTCAAAATTGTTGGCCTTTTCTCTAGTTTAAAGATGATATCGACATTATTAGTGAGTTTTGAAACGCCAAAAACCGAAGAACCGTTGTCGATGTTGTACTGTGGTATGTGAATCTTAAAAGCAAACTTTTTCCCCACCAGAACATCAAATTTAGCCAGGGTTTCATCGTTATCACCGCCTATAATATGTATGTATATTTTAATGTCAGGTTATCTTATAATTAAAGAATATAATATTGTATGGTGCAGTAAGCAAATCTTACGGTAACATATTTCTCAATTGGAGCTGATCCGGTTGTTTTGAGAAGTCTGTAAGCGTCGAGGTCTAACAATGTCAAAGAAACTGTTCCGGTTGAGTCTTGACCATTAGAGCTGATCTGGTTGTTTTGAGAAGTCTGCAAGCGTCACAGTCAAACAATGTCAAAGAAACTGTTTCGGTTGAGTCTTGAACAACCATTGGGACTCTAAGCCTATATAATATATTTTAGTGAACTCAGTTAGCATAAATAAAAATACTTAATTAAGTAATATAACTTACATAACGTATAGATAGTTTAACACCTTTGCATATAGTGAACAACATTGTTATTACAACTCTCAGTTTTGCACTCATAAATGTTCTCTTCATCAACCAACACACCAACTACCTGATTATCTTGGGGAGGATTTTTTGTAACTTTCCTGTTACAAGTTCTACAAGCCAAATAGTACCAAGGCACATCTCGTGGTATCAACCGAACCGTCCGAACAATCACAATAGACTTAACCTAAAATAAAATAATATATTAAGTAACCATTTAATATGACTAATTAAAAGAAAACAATATTGTGGTTTACCTGTTGTAAATTAATTTCTGCTATACTATTGAACTCCGATCTTACTACATACTCATCGTGCATTGGCAATCACTGTAACACCCTGGCTAAAGCGGAAACGCCCGAGTGTAACGTACAGATTGTTCAAAACACATGTGACACTATCAGGTGACAATATTATCATTAATTGGATTAAACATCATATACACAAGTTTGTAAACAAGAGATACAAGAAAATGTAAATACAACTAAACATTTTGTCCATTTGTTTAAATAACCTAAGTCTACTGTCTTCTCCAAGTATCGTCCTCTAATGTTTGTACCTGTAACATATATATATAATACGGTCAACTAACTTAATAGTTGGTGAGTTCCCACAAGTTTGAATAAATACATAAAAACCTTGCAATTCCATGAAACTTGTGATAATTAAACTACTTCGCATGCATTGTCCATTCCAGTTGACCACAGCCAACGTACTCGGATCGGGGGTCCCTTTTCCACTCATAACAAAATGGTCCTGAGTGCAAAAGGGGGGGCGTATAATCATACTTATTTAGGCAACCACTTGCTGAGCACATAATCAAGTAAACACATATAACACACAAGTCCACGATATGAATTGCAGTTTAATAGCTGAGTATAAAATCGATTTACATTTAATAGGATATATATGCTACCCTCAAAAGTAAAAGCGTTAAAAAGGGGGTGCGAGAAACTCACATTGAAATCGAAGATAAACATTGCAGTGAAAACCGAAACCACATTAAAGAACCAAAGCAACCGAGTTTGCGTTAAAGAACCCAAAACAATTGAACTTCTCGAATTACACATAAAATAAATACGAATATTTTAAAGACCAACTAACGGGTTTGTTAAAGTTAATAATTGTCTAATTTTATTGGAACTATATTATTTTATTTAGTTTTTAATATTTTTAGGCTTAAAGATAATTTAAATGGTTTTTAATATTATAACTTTAATACTAATGTGAGAGTTACTGTTTTACCTTGAACGGACTTTAAATGGAAATCTTAACCTGAACGATTATCACTAAGTCTTTGAAGTAAATTTAATGGGTTAAAACTAATGAAGTTTAGCAAGTCAAAGTTTACGAGTTATAAGCTAACGAAATAGGGTCTAAAAAATGAAATTTAATGAATTAAAAGCTTAATCGTAACGGAATTATAAACTAATTTTTCTAACGGTCTAACAAAATATATTATTTAAATATTATCTAGTTATGTGAGAGTTATGATATTACAATGTACGGCTTTTAAATGATAATCATAACTCCATGAAAATTTATGTTGACGACTTTTAAAGGTAACTAATTTTTTAAGTAACAAAAAGAAAATAAATTAGTTTAAACAAATGTGAAAGTTGGTTTTTAGTTGAAAATGATAATTTATATTTTATAAAAAAAAGTTATTTTATCTAAAAATGATTTTTATTGATTTATTATGATTTTTAAAAGATTTATTTGATTTATATTAATTAGGTTGATTTAAAGATATAAAGATAACAACAAAAAAAACAAACAAAAAAAGTAGTTAACATTTTATGTGCTGACCCAAGTTCAAACCCGGGTCTTTTCCACCCAGACAAACACATGTTAACCAACTGTGCTAACTTAAGATGATGTTCTAAGATTATAACAAATATATAAATATTATAATTCAAGTTCATCATCTTCCCCATTCAAACCCTAAGTTCCAATTCCCTTAATCTGTTCCAAGTTTGTTAAAACTAAGTGAGGGGTTTTATTAGACGGCTCAAAAGGATTAAAAGCCATATATTACTTACTTGGATTGTTATGGATTGACAAAGAACCAAGGTGGCCATAATAAGAGAATCTAGCCGGATTAATATCTTGACATAGCGTGTATGTTGATTGATTTAGGATTGGTACAAGTTTGAACGTGGGTTCCCGTCCTATTTATAGTTTCATTTGGATTAGTAACGCGTTTAAAAGGATTTAATTGATTTTAAGAATTTCCGGCGGCGATTACGGGAATTTATACGTACGTTACGGTCGTTATTACGAGTTAATATAGCTTGCTTAGTGATTTGTCGTTACAGTCTAGGTGATTTACGGTTTTAATTGGATTTAGTGGTGAGTTTAATGTAGTCTTATAGGGTCGCCGAAGGTTTCGCCGGAAAAACGGCCGGTCAACAAGAAACGAAGGTAAGGAGATGATGGTTATATTAATTTGTATACATTTACAAAATAGTCCCTGAAATTTAAGCTTTTCTTTAAAACAAAAATTAGTATAATATTTACGTTTTAGACCTTGTAATTTCGAATTATTATAAAACAAGGTTTAAATATGAATTTCAACTTAAACTCTTAACTTGAAATATGTTGGAATGAAAATAGGAAGTCAAGTTATTGGGATAATTTCTATATTTTACCCGTGTAGTTTGTATATCGTTTTAAATAACAACTTTAAATCCCGTAGTTTTCGTTAATTGATTCAAAAGAATTAGAAACGAACAAATGATAAACGAAATTTCTCGTGACCATTATAATATTGATGAAAGAGTAACGAAACTATATCGAAACGACCAAACGGGTCTGATTAACGAGTTGAATACGTAAGGCAATGACGAATGTCTCGTAAATACATGCAACTAAAATTAATTAATAATAATAAAATAAAGGAATATTGGCCTCATATAATCCCAAATATGGCCCATTGGCAAATATAATGATCAACTATTGAAATGGCAAAATATAATCTCAACTACGTATGTGGGTGAAAAATTAACAGGAAGTTAACCTTCCGTTAGTTTTTGTGACGTTGCTGCTGAGTTTTCACGTAATTAGCTGACTGGGCTACTGACGGGGATGCTGGTATATTAATTAAAAAAACATATAGATAAAATTAATGAGGATGACTGGACTAAACCGTCGGCCGTTCATCTAAACCAAAACCGGCCACCGCACCTGAAACCTGCGATAACACCACTGTACACCCCCAGTGTATTGCTTCTTCATCAACAATACCACCACACCATGAAAGAATTTCAACATAATCCGTTCTCTCGATTCGTTTATTAAATTAACAAATCGGAAATAAATTTAGTAGTTTTTTGCTGATTTCGATTAAAAATATATGAATCTGAAATGAAAACTGGAATTGAAGTTGAAAACGCATTTTCTCATATCTCTTAGCGATTCCCGTCGTCGTCTATAATCTTCTCCCGACGAACGCATCTATGACATCACCGTTCTTTCCTCCCGAAGTCTAGTAGTCGTGGTCTTGTTGCAGGTGAGCGGGCGGTGTT
>NW_027504744.1:0-16864 GCF_021521415.1 Bidens hawaiensis
ACTCGTTTGCTCGTATATTTTAAATTGGGAATTCGGAAAGTCATGGTGATACATGAATTGTCGATTCTTGATTCGAATTTGTTACCTTTATTAAGTCTGCATTTAGGGTCATTTATTTTACTTTAACTTTTGACAGTAACTGACTCCGCGAAACCAAGCTTTATAAGATTAAAACTTTGCGCTAAAACCAAGATATTAACTAAAATTAAAATTTTTATAGAATGCCTCCGCTATCTCGTCGCCATCTCAAGAAGAGAGAAGCCTCGCGCATGCGTAGACAGCAACGTTCCCAGGAAATGGCCGCCGCGATAGCCCAAGCCTTGAGCCAAAATAATACCTCCAGTTATAACATTAAATCCTTCAACGCGGGTAACCCTCCAAAGTTCACAGGTCTTGAAGGAGCCACCGTGATGCTCCAGTGGCTTGAGAAAATAGAAAACACTTTCCTCCACACCCAATGCCCCTCAGACAGACGAACCCTATATGCTTCCAGTGTCCTGGAATCCAGAGCGCTTACATGGTGGAATGGAGTAGCTCATGCGCGTGGCGCAGAGGCTGCTTCTAGCATGACATGGGAGGAATTCAAGGAAATTCTTACGCGAGAATTCTGCCCTCCCAACGAAGTTAAGCGCCTGGAGGAGAAATTTTGGAATCTTAAGCAGTACAGTGGTGAAGCGCGCGAGTACGCAACGCGCTTCCATGAACTAAGCCTGCTTGTCCCTCACCTTGTTACCCCTTCCCGCCGAGCCATAGAGAAATTCCTTGGGGTCTCCCCATGGAAATTCAAGATTCTGTATGGGCCAGAAACCCAGTAACCCTCTCTGACGCCATCGAGTTGGCCGCTGTGCTCAGCGACAACCATGTCAGAGCAGGAACCCTGTTCCTGCGGGGATCTGAGAAGACCAAACTCACCAAGACTGTCCCTGAACCAACAGAAACCAAACCAGAACCCTCAAACCATAACCAGAAACGTAGGCGCAGACAAGCTTACGCGCTTACCAGCCCACCCATAGTCCAGCAACCCGCATACCAACCTCCAGTTTATGCGCCTAACCCTCTGTCAGCTTACCCAACTCCCCCTATAGTCCACAACTATGCCTTAACCAATCCAGCACTCCCTGCCCCGCCAACTAAGAAACCTTACACAGGAAACCACCCCTTTTGCCCAACCTGTAGACTCCACCACCCACCTCAAGTCCCATGTCGACTTTGTACCCGATGTGGCCGCGCTGGTCACCTTGCAGAAAACTGTAGAGTCCTTCCCGCCAATCCAATTGCGCCAACACCACCAGTCTACCCGCAGAACCCACAACCAACCTACCAAAACCCACGACCCAGATCGTGCTTTAACTGCGGTGATCCCAGTCATTTCCGGAACGCGTGCCCGAGACTACAAGTGCAAATCACACAGGCGAATCCGGTGAACCAGATTTCAAACCAAGTGACGCGTGGACGAGCTTTTAATATAACCGCGCACCAAGCGCAAGCGAATAATGACGTAGTTAATGGTACATTTTTGCTCAACGGATTTTATGCTTCTATACTTTTTGATACTGGCGCCGATCGAAGTTTTATCTCTCGCGCCCTCGAGCAGAAGCTTGCGCGACCGCGCGATAACTTAAAAGAAAATTTTTCAGTTGAATTGGCTAACGGTGAAACTGTTTTAATTAACTCAGTGATTAAAGATTGCACGCTTAACCTTAACGAAAACGATTTTCTGATCGACCTCATCCCCATGCCTCTTGGAAGTTTCGATGTTATTATTGGTATGGACTGGCTCTCGAATAATCGCGCCGAAGTTATTTGCGCCAAGAAGATGATTCGCATACCTCGAGAAAATGGTGATCTTCATATCTACGGCGAAAAACCCTCCAGTGGTCTTAAGCTTATGTCTTGCGCCGAAGCCCGAAGACTCATGCGGAAGAAGTGTATTGCATTCTTAGCCCATGTGGTTAAACCCGATGAAGGAAAGAAGCTTCGCGATATCCCTGTTGTGCGTGATTTCCCTGAAGTTTTTCCTGATGATCTTCCTGGTATCCCTCCCGCTCGTGAAGTCGAGTTCCGTATTGATCTTGTCCCTGGTGCTTCCCCCGTAGCTAAATCTCCTTATCGTCTTGCACCCGCTGAGATGCAAGAATTGGCAAGCCAACTTCAAGAGTTGACCGCTAAAGGATTCATTCGCCCTAGCTCTTCGCCCTGGGGTGCTCCGGTGTTGTTCGTTAAAAGAAAGATGGATCGTTTCGCATGTGTATCGATTACCGCGAGTTGAACAAACTCACTATTAAGAACCGGTATCCCTTACCGCGTATTGACGACCTCTTTGATCAACTCCAAGGTGCCTCCTGTTTCTCGAAGATTGATCTCCGCTCTGGCTATCACCAGTTGCGCATCCGCGATGAAGATGTTCCGAAGACTGCTTTTCGAACTCGTTATGGCCATTTTGAATTCTTGGTCATGTCCTTCGGTTTAACCAACGCACCCGCCGTTTTCATGGATCTAATGAATCGGGTGTGTAGGCCTTTCTTGGATCGTTTCGTGATTGTGTTTATCGATGATGTTCTGGTGTATTCTAAGACCAAGGCCGAGCATGAGCAACATCTCCGGTTGGTGTTGCAAAAGCTTCGAACCGAGCAGCTCTATGCTAAGCTTTCCAAGTGTGAATTCTGGTCGGATGAAGTACAGTTTCTTGGCCATGTTGTGAACAAGATGGGTATTCATGTCGACCCATCCAAAATTGAAGCAATCAAGAACTGGATTACGCCATCTACTCCTACCGAGATCCGTTCCTTTTTGGGCTTAGCTGGTTATTACCGGCGCTTCATTTCGAACTTCTCGAAGATCGCTTTGCCTTTAACAGCTCTAACGCACAAAGGTAAACCGTATATTTGGGGCTCGAAGCAAGAAGAAGCCTTTCTGACGCTTAAGCGTTTGTTGTGTGAAGCTCCTGTCCTTGCGCTACCTGAGGGTAATGATGATTTTGTCGTGTACTGCGATGCCTCCAACCAAGGTCTCGGTTGTGTTCTTATGCAACGAGGGCAAGGTTATCGCTTACGCATCAAGGCAACTCAAGGTTCATGAAAAGAATTATACAACTCACGATCTCGAACTTGGTGCAGTTGTTTTTGCCTTGAAGATCTGGAGACACTACCTTTATGGTACTAAGTGTATCCTTTACACTGACCATAAAAGCCTTCAGCATATCTTTGATCAAAAGGAACTCAACATGAGGCAACGCCGATGGAACGAACTCATCAGCGATTACGATTGTGAGATCCGGTATCATCCTGGTAAGGCTAATGTGGTAGCCGATGCGCTCAGCCGAAAACCCTGCCAGCTTAACTGTATTTTGCCGCGCACGCATCTTCACTTTGCGCCGATTCAAAGCAACCTTGAATCGCGTATTCGTGACGCGCAGCGCGCATCCATCAGTATGGTAACCTTCGCGCCGAGTTAGCGTGTGGCGCGGGAAGCGCACTTTGTCCCTAATCTGAGTGGAATTCTCTGCTATCTTAATCGCATCTGGATTCCCTTTGATGAGAATCTTCGCGCCGATATCCTGAGTGAAGCACACAAATCTCGATATTCCGTTCATCCTGGCGCTGATAAGATGTACAAGGATTTGCGCATTACTTATTGGTGGCCCGGTATGAAAAAGGATATTGCTGTGTTCGTAGCTAAATGTCTGACTTGTTCTAAAGTAAAAGCTGAACACCAACGCCCATCTGGTTTGCTCGAACAACCAGAAATTCCTACGTGGAAATGGGAATGTGTAGCGATGGACTTTATTACCAAGTTACCTTTGACAGCAAGCAAACATGATAGCATTTGGGTAATAGTGGATCGTTTGACTAAGTCTGCTCACTTTCTGCCCATTCGTGAAAACTACCGTGTTGAGCAACTCGCGCAGCTTTATGTCAAGGAAATTGTCTGCCGCCATGGTACTCCTTTGAGCATCATATCCGATCGCGATGGCCGTTTTATATCTCGCTTTTGGAAATCTCTCCAATCTGCGCTAGGAACTCGCTTGGACATGAGTACGGCATATCATCCTCAGACTGACGGTCAGTCTGAGCGAACTATTCAGACTCTTGAGGATATGCTCCGATCTTGTGTTCTTGATTTTGGAGGTAATTGGGATTCACACCTGCCTTTGATTGAGTTCTCTTATAATAACAGCTATCATTCCAGTATCGGTATGGCCCCATTTGAAGCACTTTACGGTCGTAAGTGCCGCTCCCCGATTTGTTGGAGCGAAGTGGGTGAAACTCAAATCAGAGGACCCGAACTTGTTCAAGAGACAACCGATAAAATCGCCAAGATCCGTGATCATCTGCTGACTGCTAGAAGCCGACAGAAGAGTTACGCAGATCGCAGGCGAAAGCCTCTCGAATTTCAAGTTGGTGATCTTGTTCTCCTCAAAGTGTCGCCTTGGAAAGGTGTTGTCCGCTTTGGGAAGAAAGGTAAGCTTGCTCCTCGATATGTTGGACCATTTAAGATTCTCGCGCGTGTGGGAAACGTTGCCTACAGACTTGACCTGCCGCCCGCGCTCAGTAATGTGCATCCAACGTTCCATGTATCCAATCTCAAGAAGTGTTTAGCCGACGAGAACCTTCACATTCCACTTGATGAAGTTCAAGTTGATGAAACTATGCATTTCGTTGAGAAGCCTGTTGAGATTATGGATCGCGAGGTTAAGCAAACCAAGCGCAGTCGTATCCCTATTGTTAAAGTTCGCTGGGAGTCCAAGCGCGGAGCCGAGTTTACATGGGAAAGGGAAGATCAAATGAAGATCAAGTACCCGCACCTGTTCTCTGCGCAACCTACTTCGAGATAAATTTCGGGACAAAATTTCTTAAAGTAGGGGAGACTGTGACATCTGCCCAATCCGACCCGACCCAGGTACCCGTTTCTCCGATCCGATCTCCTTCTTTTATGATTTAATATTTATTTATTCTTATATTTTACTTTTAATAATAATATATTTTCCTTCCTTTTCTTCTCTCTTTTCCTTCCCGCCGTCCCGTCCCTCTTCTTCTCTCTTTCCGCCTTCTTTTCCCTCTTGTCGCCGTCCCGCCTTTTTCTCTCTCTTGCCGTCGTTCCGCCCTTAAGCCTTGTTTCCCTCTTTCTTCCAACTCTTTCCTTGTCCTTTGTTCCTTCCCGCCTAAGGTTGTCTGCGCAGCTTCACGCGCCAGACCCCTTACAAGGAATCCTGCGTGAAGACCACCTGTTTCAGCGATACGCGAGACGAACTCTTCTCGCAGCGCGCTAAGAATTGTAATTCTTCTCGCAGCGCGCTAAGAACGGTAGTTCTTCCCGCGACGCGCTAAGGATTTGTAGTTCTTCTCGCAGCGCGCTAAGAATCGTAGTTCATCCCTCGACGCGCGAAGAATTATAGTTCTTCCCGCGGCGCGCCAGGAATTTTAGTTCCTCCCGCGGCGCGCTAAGAAATGTGATTCTTCCCGCGGCGCGCTTAGAAATGTATTTCTTTCCGCGACGCGTTAAGGTTGGTTCTGTCTGCCTTCGCGCTCGCGCTCTCTTGACCTTCTGTGTCTGCCTTCGCGCTCGAGCCTTCTCGCGCTAAACCCTTTGAGTTTTCTTCTGTTGAATCTAGCCGTTTGCTTTTGTGTTGTCTTATCTTTTGAGCTGTTGACCTAATCTGCTTTATGTCTGAAAAGTTACTTTCGGCGCAGCATGCGCACCAACCCCATTGGTTGGCAGAAAAAGTGACTGACATTATCTTTTGAGATCTGCTTTTTCCATGCTTGACCAGTACCTTTAACTGACCTGCCCATGCCTTTTTACTGTTCCCTGACAGCTTTATCTTGCCTCTGCAGCTGCCATATCTTTCCATATCTTTTGCTTTTGGATTCTTATGCTTTTTGATATCTTTTGCTTGATCCTGTTAAAGATCTTTTCCCCTTTTCTAGGGATTATGTCTCCTAGGGTTTTCCTATAAATAATAATCTTATTTTTTTTAACACTACACACACAAACACTTATTATCTCTCTTCCTTTGCTCTCTGCCGATTGTCCTCCTGCCGCCTCCTCTCTTGCCTCCGTTTTCTCCTCTCCTCTGCCCTGATTTTCGGTAATATATATATTATATATAATAATTTACTTATTAATTATGCTAACTTATAATCAAGACTTAAAACCAATCATTAAAACAATAATCTTATTTATAGGTTAACTTGTGCTTGTTTAAAGTTGGTTCTTGCTTTATCTTACACCGCATCGTTTATCAAGTGAGTAATCTCGTACCTAATCCCTTTTTGCTTTTAATGTTTTGGGATGTTCATGTGTTCATACAAACTTAGAGTCTTAAACTTGTTTATGAACTTTAGTCGCGCAGTATCCCATGTGTTGAGGACGTAGACTTGGCTGTTTATTTGTATGTGTGGATCATTAACCGTCTTGTCGGTCTATTCCGCAGTTCTCATGGTACCATTAGATGAACACGGGAGAACTATCGTTTATGATTTTCTCTTTTGTTTACACATGCACAGTTTGTCTTGTTTGTGAGCTCAATTGTGAGCACTGGCAGTCTTATGAATCTTAGAGTTGGTCCCGATCAGATTACACCCTTGTTGAAAACCAGACATACACATGTTGCGCGCAGATTTATTGTTATCTATGTATTGTATTAAACTTGATTTCTCACCAACACGCAAGTGTTTGACGTTTATTTTAACACATGTTCAGGTTTGCTGTAGCTACATTTGGAGCTTGTGGACACGTAGGACGTTTTTACTTTTGGACCTAGATTAAAATGTATCAAGACAAGTTATTGCTGTTCGAATATTATGATTTATAATATAATGATTTATGTTATCTTGTGTTTACTCTGCGCGTGCGCGAATGAATGTATTTATTAAATATTGACACCCAATAGTGTCACGAGTAATGAAACAATATGTGGCGCCCCGATGTATAATCCGCCTTTGGTCGGGGTGTTACAGGCACCAGGGACAAGATCAATAGTAAACTCTACCTCGCGATCAGGTGGAAGTCCAGGCAAATCTTTAGGAAAAACGTCCGAAAAATCACAAACAGTCGGATAATCGGAGATTTTGGGTTCATTAGAAGATGTAGCTTTAACCGAAGCAAGAAATCCCGCACAACCGTGCGATAGAAACTTATGAGCCTTGAGCGCAGAAATAATTTTTAAAGATTTTCGAGGCTGGGTCCCCTGATAGATAAATTCGGGACACTGAGGATTTCCAAATAAAACACGACGAGTCTGACATTCGATCGTAACATTATGTTGCGATAACCAGTCCATACCCAGAATAACATCAAAGTCACTCATATGCATAGGATACAAGTCTGCGGCACGGATAACTGAATTGATTCGGATTGGACACTCATTATTAACGTGAGAGATAACAGTGGTGTCTCTCAGAGGAGTAGATATCACTAAAGGGTACTCTAAGGCAGTAGGCATAGTCATTAAATATTTAGCAAATAAGAGTGACACCACAGAATGTGTCGCACCAGTATCAAATAAAACATACGTATCACGATCACCAATTTGTAAATTACCGGAAACCATACCTGGGGCATTAGCTGCATCATTAGCTGTAAGTGTAAAAACTCGTCCTCCTGCAGCAGATCTAGCATCTTCCCTAGTATTAGCCCTAGGGTCCCGCTGAGGGCAGTCTCTGATCATGTGTCCTGCATCTCCGCATCTAAAACAACGACCTTCAGCTCGACGACAAGCACCTCCATGACGTTTCCCACACGTGCTACACAGAGGAGTATTTCGGTTTTGTTGATTAAGTGGTTGAGCTCTGGTGGGGTTATGATGTTGTTGCATATTATTCTGTGCGGGCCTATGATTCTGATTTCGATTTCCCCCATTTCGTGGCTGATTGTTGAAATTCCTATCAGTACGCTGTCTACGGTCTCGGGGTACAAGGGACTGTTCGGTTCCAACTTGAGAAGAAGATTGACCCTGATTATTTTCTCTAGGCCGCTTACGACTTTCATCAAAAGATTTCTGGCGGTGTTTCTTATCATTATCAAGGTTCTTAACCGCATCAACTATCTCATTTATGTCATTAAAACGGAGGTTCAAGATAAACTTCCTATCTCGGTCACAAATGGCCCACTTGAAATGGTTGGTCTGTTGTTCTTGCGTGCCTACAGTTGGGCCAAGAAAACTAACCAATCGACTGAAACGATTTTTAAACTCAACGATGGGCTCATCATTAGCCTGAATAATTGAAGAATATTCTCTCAAATATTCACTGCGATCAGCATCAGTGAAGTACTGTTGGTAAAACAAAGTACGGAATTCATTCCAAGGAAGTGTAGCAGCATAATTGTCTCCACCACGGGCAGCTTTCAGTGTCTTCCACCATCTGTGAGCGTCATCTTCGAGCTTGTAAGTAGCTAATCGAACCTTAAACACATCTTCAACACCCAGCACTTCAAACAGTTTCTCGATGTGCGCGATCCAGTTTTCAGCTTCTACTGGAGAACTAGCAGTACTAAAGGATTTTGGCTTTTGCTTTTGAAAACGCTCAAGCCAGACATGAATACCAACAGGAGGATTGTTGCCTCCAGCATTGTTTCCATTGGCGTTGTTGCCACCGGCGTTGTTACCACCGACATTGTTGCCACCGGCATTGTTCTGCTGCAACTGTTGTATGATGTTAGGGACGGCCGCAGCAATAGCCGCATTGACGGCATTAGCGACGAGGGTCGCAAGAGGTGGGTCGTTTCCAGCATCATTCCCGTTTTGGCGGTTAACACGTCTTCTAGGAGGCATCTGAAAGTAAGATAACGTATGAATTGAACGATAAGGATTTACGGAATACGCGAAAGACGAAAAGGAAAATCCTAACCCGACGTCTACCCATTACTCACATTTTTAATTATTTTCGTGTAAGTTTTCTACAAGAAAGAGCCTGGGCTCTGATACCATAACTGTAACACCCCTACCCGGAGCAGGCTGACGTGTTACTATTACAGATATCATAGACCAAACAAAAACCATTTAAATGAAATGAAAAGAATCCCATGGCAACCAAAAGTGTTAAAAACACTGAAAGAAATTCTAAGTCAAATTTATTAAATGCTTAAAGAAAATTAAATCAAGTCCTTATTCTTGAGCTTCATTTTACTCTCATCACTGATCTCCCCGATTTCCCGAATTACCTGTTAGCAAATAAGACAGACACAAACAAGAAAATACGGCTGAGCCAAAAATTGCCCAGTAACGGAGAGAACAATAGTACAGGTAAAGGCATACATAAGACAAAACACATACTGAAATAAAACTGAAACTATTGCGGATATAAAACCACGTTTTAGACCGAACTATAATTAGATGCGAAACATAATCCGATACACTATCGGGACGTAATCTGAATATACTCAAATTTAACCAAATGCGTATTCACATATCAAAACGGACCAGAAATACAGCGAAATAAAATAAAACTACTAAAATACACGACGATGATGTTAAAATAAATAGGTCGTGTAATACGGAAGCACCCAGAGCCTAAACAGAGGGGGTACACAGCTAGCTAGTCCATGCACCAAGGAGACGGTGTGGGTGGCGTGCACACATTGTTCCATCTCAAACAGAAGTCAGGAGTCAAGAGTCGGAGCTAAGATCGATCTATACGCCTCTAAGTGGCCAAGGTACTACATGAGTACTTTCAGAGACGCCGTGAACTTTGATTACGCACTGTCACGATAAGTGCCATGTCGTTGACGCCCCAACGACAAGTCAGAAATGCTCGGGTAACAGAGTACTGAACTAAAGTCGTATAACTAAAAGATATTTAAACAGGAACATGCAATAATGAATTCAAAATATATATAACCTATTGCATGCTATAAAATTAATATAACCATATCATACGAATAAACTGAACTAGATAACAAAAATCCGCACTACGAAGTGACGGACATCGAATATAAAATGGACTAGAACCAATACTATGAGTGAAGAAAAACAGAATCCGTACTACGAAGTAACGGAATACAAATAATACTATAAGTGAAAGAAAACAGAAACCGTACTCTGAAGTAACGAAATATAATTAATACTAAGAGGAAACAAAAACAGAATCCGTACCTTAGTTGCTAAGCAAGAGTAAATAAATTGGCTCGTCTCCAACAATTATGAGGACCTATGGTTTATTTATGGATCAATTAATTTTGACGAAACTAAACTTACTTATGCGACGCGTTAAGTTATTGACCTTCCGACGACAAGGCTTTTGGGTTGGGACTTTTATATAATGTATTAATAGACATTTTATTAAATAATTTTCGTTGAGTTATGACTAATGACTCCCACATAAACCATTTAGTGAACACAATTACTTTTCATAATACTAATAGAATAATGATGACATTTTTGGGTACCATAAAACTAATAGAGATGCAAAGTAAGTTAGTAATTAGTTAACTTGTAAACAATCCGTGACTGCTCAAAACTCTATAAATGTGAGATAAATAAATTATTATTTATAAAAGTAACAACTGCATGTGCTAAGTTATTACATAATTTAGATAATAAACAAAATAATAATGCACTCTCCAGTTCTCATGCAAAATTCATATATGATTATTAAAAACATGAGTTGGTCATTTGACTTTCGTAAACGTGAGTATGTGGAAACTATGTTCAACATATATTTTCTAGCTCTTAGTCGTCGGAACAAAATAACGAAATCAAGCAATTGTTCACCAAATAGGCTAAGATAAATTACCTCAATGGTCGGACCGAAAGAACGAAGATGGAGACGACGGAGGTGATGCGTGTTGCGTTAAACGATGATGACTGTATCGGTTTCTGTTTGGAGTCGGGGCGAAACCGCAGGTTAAGATGACAGTGGCGGTACATGTTGCGTGATGGTGGTGGCGAAATCGTCGGAATTTCAACTGAAAGTTTTGAAAACTATATTCGATATTAAGATGTACAAGTAGGATAAAAATCAAAATCAAAAGTGGGTTCGTTTAATTACCCGTGTCGCGAACAGAAACAACTAGATTGGAGGGAAGTGATGGTTGGCGGTGGTGTCGTACGTCGTCGGTATCTGAAACTAATACGGCGAAAAGGAACAACTCAGATTTGCTAGGTGGTCGATGAGTGTCTCCGTTTTCCGGTGACGGTTCCCAGGGCGGCGGTGGTGGTATGATACGGTGGTTAAACAGAAGCACAATCAGAACCGGTGGTGGGTTTCGTGAGTTGTAAATAAGGGATTTAGGGGGGTTTTAAAGGCTCCCATGATTTGAGGTGGAAACGTAAATCATGTCACCAATCTCTGAAATTTGTTGGCATGCATGGATAAGGATTGAGGTTTCGAATTTTAAATTATTATTATCATTATTATTATTATTATTCTTATTATTATCTTATATATTATACATATATATGTTTATTCATTTGTTATCTAATACAAAAATTTGGGTTATTATATATGTTGTTTCCATTTTGTTATACTTATTCACCATCGTGTAGAGTGATTACTTTAACATTGAGTTATATTCAATTTATATGCTTAACATAACTATGTGCATAATTAGCTATATATAAGGTTTAAACTTTAGGATCATATATTTTACAATTTTATAAGCTAAAAAATTGTATAATAACCCTGGCGAAGCTTGGGCGAGTTCGTATAAAACGGGTATTATAAAAGTCATAAACTAGGGGGGCGGCGTCAAATTTTCGGTATAAAACGGGTAAATTTACACCACGTATACAAATTTTCGAACGGAAAAAATGGTCGATTTACACTAATACGCAAAAAAACAGGGGGGCGGGCCACCCGGCCCTAAGGAAACTTCGCCCTTGCAATAACCTATTCATATAAAAGAAGGTTTTAAATCCAAAAAAGTTGTGAAAGAATTCTATGGCTGGGTGTTGATGGAATCTTTAAACGGTAGACACAATTAGTGTAATAAAAAATATTAAAGAGCACTAATGTAAATTATTATTATTTTAACATGTGTTTTTAGTACAAACAATTTATATATACACGTTAATATAAAAAGTGTTAAATCTAAAAAGCTGCAAAAGAATTAAACAATTGTATTGCAGGATCTTGATGGATCTTTAACGGGTAGACATCACTAGATCATGTATCATGCTAAGTACGGATGATGAGATTAGTGTGTGCTATACCGAAAAATATCGAAAAAGAAGACGAGTGAAAATATAAACCGAGTATCATACCGATTTTGTCGGTTCATTACAAGTTAATACCGGGCACTCTTAAAAATATCAAATAATATCAAAACCGTAAATGTGAAAAACTAACACCGGTATAGATGTTGTTCAGTCGTATTTGTCTAGTACGATGCCAATGCTCTTGCTTCTTCTATTTGCTCCGTTAACAAGAAACGAAAACAAAGATGAACTCCATCTATGATGTCTTCAAAGTTCGTGACTAACATGGAACATTGGTATCATTGTATGAACCAACACCACTAAAGAATGTTCGACAATCCAAAGATATGACACCACGACTTCAAGCATCGTGGTTGGTGTGACTGATTACAGGCTTGTGTTGACCTCACCATGTAGTAGGACAGTTTGCACCTTGGGTGACGAAGACAATGACGATGGTGTGATAAACTCATTTTAGAAAAATCACAAGAATTTATAAGGTGAATATGAGAATAAGCTGGGGAGTGAGAGGTGTGTTAAAGAGTAAACGGGTTTATGTATTTGTATCATTTTAAAATAATTTCCTTTGTATAAACTAGTTGATGCACGACATTATTTATCGAAACCATGGCAAAAACCTCTTCACACTCATGAGTAAATCCGAAGAGGTCCGACCCACAACCATACCACATATGACATACCTCCTGCATGGCTATCGTGGTCGTGAAGCCTAGCGCTTCTCATGGTCACAGTCGCACACAACATATGGTCTTAATGAATTTAAATATTAAAGATCACTTATGTAAATTAGTTTTTTTAACATGTTGTTAGGACAAATCATCATCATCATCATCGTACTCAGTATATCCCACCAATAACAAAGCTATGGTAGGGTCTGAGGAGGGTAAGATGTTAGGACAAATCTATATATATAAATGTTATAAAATGTTTCAAATCCAAAAATGTGTGAAAGAATTATATATTGATGGAATCTTTAATCATGGACACTATTAGTGGAATAAAAATATCAAAGATCACTAATGTTAATTAATATTTTTCTAACATTTCTTGTTTTGGACAAACCTTTTTATACATTTATTATTAATTTGTTTTGTAACTAATAAAGTTAAATTGTTTCTAGAAGGCTTGAAATGAGTCATGATTCATGAGTGTGAGGGAGAGTAATATTAGGGGTAAACGATAAGACGAAAAGAACGTTTTAAGAAAAAGTGGTGAGACCGGTGGGGCCCACTGGAATCATGTATTATACATGGGCTGTATTTTGTTTGGTTTCTTCTTCCTGTTAATGGTTTTATAAATCTATATTATTATTTTTATGTATATGTAACTATCTTGTTGTGTGAGGATAACCATAAAGTATGGTATAAACTATAAATATTATAGCATTTGGTTTCACTCACCAATGGTTTTAGAATGTACATTCAACCATTATAGTTTATTTCTTTAAAGTGGTATAAACTATCAAGCATAGTTATTGGTTTTCTCCTTTTTATATTGTATTCTTATATTTAATTCTATATATATGTAACTATCTTGTTGTGAGGATAATTATTAAAGTATTTGATATAACATTTGGTTTCACATACCAATGGTTTTACTGTTTTAGAATGTGTACATATAAAGTTCAACCATTATACTTTAATTCTTGTAATAATTAATTCACATTATATGGTATCAAACATAGTCAATTTAAAACAAGTTAATTTAAAAAGCATTACGGTGGAAAAGTGGCTATAACTCGGTCGGTATCAGTTCAATTTGTTAAGTAACAAACAATGTTTGTAACTTATTTAGGTTAACATTTCAAAAATACTACACTAAAACTTTGAATTAAAAAAAATTCAAAGTTTTAGTGTAGTATTTTTGAAATGTTAACCTAAATAAGTTACAAACATTGTTTGTTACTTAACAAATTGAACTGATACCGACCGAGTTATAGCCACTTTTCCACTGTAATGCTTTTTAAATTAACTTGTTTTAAATTGACTATGTTTGATACCATATAATGTGAATTAAAAGTGGCTATAACTCGGTCGGTATCAGTTCAATTTGTTAAGTAACAAACAATGTTTGTAACTTATTTAGGTTAACATTTCAAAAATACTACACTAAAACTTTGAATTTTTTAAAAAAATTTAGTTAATTAATAAATGTGTCCGAAGAAACGAAAACGCCTTGAATTTAATTTATTATTACTTAATAAACCAACTTAGCCTAATAGACAATTCAAAAAAAAAAAGTAAAACACACTCCAATCATAATCGACTTCAATCGAACGCGATTTTGTTTGTTTGATTACGGTTGTTATTAGCCATAAACGGAAAACATAAATTAACAATACACAGTCGATCCATAATTGGTGGAATAACAACGGTCGATTAGGGTCAAAACTAAAAGTTCATTTGGGTTGACCCAAAATTCATAAATCAGACCCAAGAACCAACCTAAATAGCTTCAGTTCAGGTTTGGGTTTTCGGGTCAGGTTCGGATAAAAGTGTACAGCCATAACAAATATACAATTAGTGGCTATGTATATAGATAACAAACGTCCTAATCATATAATTAGGAAAGGTTGAACAAACCACACTTCAACTGATGTTGTTTTGTCATCTATGTAAGTCTTTTTTATATTTTAGGTAACATACTCTTTAACAACTTAAAAATGTCTTTTGACGTGACAAGAAATAAAAAATACATTTAAGTTGCACTTGCTCTTGCTTTCTAACGTATACTGTCATGATTGTGTCGTATTGATATTTACAGCAACAAGTGCCATTTATATCAAATATATATAGTGGGTTTGCCCACCTTCTAGAACGTCTACAGAATAATATTACAAAAATAAAACAAAAACTATTAATTATTATAGCTTTTATGTTTTAAAGAAAATCGAATATATAGCTTTTAAGGTTAGCTTTAGCGACTAAAATCTAAATTTTGAATAAAAAACTAATATTTGTCAACTCAAGCTATTGTTACCATTCAATTTGCGATTGTCAACTGTATTTTATAAAGTTAAATCCATTGGCTATTAAATACTAACAATAAGTATAAAACTATAACTTGGTTGTTAATAACAACTCATATTTTCCTTTTAAAGTTTACTTTGTAAATTAGTTGGCATTATGGCATACACTTATACAGTAGCAAATCGTGACACGCAAGCGATAAGGTGGTTAAAAGCCTTTCGTATTTCACATTAAAAAAGATGTTATGGTAAGGTGAAATGTGATTATTTGGTCAGATGAAGTGAAATGATTGATTTAATAATTAATTGTTAAAAAAAATACGACAAAGTGAACGGGCAAAACCTGTGACTGGTTTGGCGTTCACATGTGCAGCGGCCTTTTACGATGGATTGTTTATAAGTGAGTTGGATTTGCGCGTTTATAGCATTCACAATGATACTCGTAATAGTTTCACATATGTGACATGTTATTATAATGCATGATAAACTCGTTTGATATGTTAACAGATGTAAAAGTTTATCAAAACCTATGTTCATGATTTTCTTTAAATTAAAATTGATTAGAACAAAAAACAATCATAGCTAGTAAAATCTTATTCGTATCAAATATTAATAGGATATAGGAAGAGTGCGTCAGTTAGTCAGATACAACTAAATGATACCTTTGTTCCATAATACACAAAGAAGCTGCTAAAAATGATCCAAAATATGTTTTAATGTTTAGTTAGCTAAGAACTCTTGACGTAGTGATACCAATGTATTGGATAAGGTTTTAGCTTTACAAGAGGTGAAGATCTGACTTCTGAGTCTCGTACGTGATCAAAATTGGGTGTAACTTTGGAGTATTTGTAGAGGGTGTGAGTTACCGTTGAATATTGGATTGTAATAGTCTCTATTGAATGATATCGGCCGATAATAATCCCTATTCATTTTATCGCCACTGGCGGTCCAAATTCAAAAAAGTTGGCCCCAAATGGTTCCCCGTTAAATATGACTTAACGGAGTTATAGTTTTTTCTGAATTTGAAACCAATGTTTTAGGGTTTTTGATCGTTAGGAGGATACGAGTTGATTGGTGTAAACCTTTGTTCGAAACGGTGCTTCAAAATGACGAAACAATGCTTCAATTCGGGTGTTTAAACTTACAATTAACCAAAATCAAGACGTTTGGATCATTGTTTGGAGCTACGTTTTATACCATTCGACTCGTATCTTCCTTCCGATTAATTGCCCTAAATAGTTAGTTTGAAATTCGGAAAAAAATATAAAGTCGTTAAGTCCTTTTTAACGGTGGACCATTGAGGGCCAACTTTTTTGAATTTGGGACCGCCAGTGGCGATAAAATGAATAGAGATTATTATCAGCCAATATCATTTAATAGGGATTATTAAAATCCAATATTCCATAAAAAACATATATTTTTAGTTATTATGAAACCTAAACTACTTTACTTACATGTAATTAATATATTAATAATACTGCATAAAGAAGCCACAAACACTGATTATGTCAGTTTATAAACAGAGGGTAAAGTTAAAATACAAAGGACAATAAAAATGAGAAGGGTAAGAAGGAATCTAATCTATTGATCTTAGATTTGAATGATTGAGATTAATTTAATAAATAAAAATTGATGAAAAGAGCATTAAGGTAATAACCCACCTTTGTTAACTTTCTCTCTCCACGTGCAAGTCACATGTCAATTCCCCCATCATTTTAAAATTTCTATAACTTTTTCAT
>NW_027504745.1:0-17799 GCF_021521415.1 Bidens hawaiensis
AAAGGAGAATCGGTTTCCTCTCTCATCAACAGATTTGAGTCACTCGTCACCAAAATGAGAAGTGTCGGTATCATCAATGGTTTGTTTCAGATCAACATGAAGCTGTTGAATTCACTGCCTTATACATGGAGCATCAATGTGGTTACCATCAAAAGAACCACAAATCTGTATACCATGACACTCTCAGAGTTGACTTCTAACATCAAGTGTTTTGAAATAATGGAAGATAAGCTCCAAATGAACAATCAGTCCAAAGAAAATAAAGTTGGGACAAGTAATAAAGTTGGGACAAGTGCTTCTGGTAAAAGTAGTCATGCATGTCATATCATTCCCGACACATCACCAGCTGATGAGGTAAATCACAATCTTTGTTCTCAAGCATGCATCAACAAAGTCACATACAATAGATATCATCAAGACGAAATTTTGAAAGAAAATGCAAAACTTCGTCAGTTAAATGCTGAATATGTAAAAGCTGACAAGATCTACGATGAAAAGATTAAAACTCATCACGATGATGTAGCTAATCTTAGACTTGAAATTTTTCGAGAAAAGCATAATGTCATTTATTATAAAGACATAATTAATGATTTAAAAGAAGAAATTAAGAAATTAAAACTCGAAGTTTCTGATAAGAAAGAAAAGGAAAAACAAGTCGAAAGATTTGAGACATCATCTGAAAAATTGGATGATCTTATTGGAGCCCAGAGAAGCGCTAAAGTTAAAGCGGGGTTGGGGTACGATTACACTGCCGTACCACCACCATTCAATGATAACTACACCAGTTTGCCCCACTTTAGCTATAATACTTTTCCAGAGGAAGAAATGGAATACGGGGTTGGTAGAATACCAACACCTGTGAAATTTGTTCCTGCTGCCTCTCAAACTGCTGCTCCAGTCTCATCATCTGATACATCTGACATCAATGTGTCTTGTGTAGCAGCTGGTGATGTAAATGGTGGTGAATGTGGGACGGTTAACCTGGGTTGTAAGCTAAAAAGAAAGTTAGAACCACGTTTTGAATCATGTGTGGATCTAACCAAAACTATTAACAATCCAGTTTGTAATAAAGTTTGTGAATCCATGTTGGGAAGTTTAAAGTCCAGGTCAAATTATGTATTTTGTGAAAATTCAAGTGATGATAGTTGTACAAACGTTTGCAATGAAAATGAATGTTCTTTTTCTGACTCAGATTATGAAACCGTTTGTGATGAAACTTTTGTTGAAAAATGTGTCAACGAAAGTAGGCCTGTTGAGGTGAACATATCAAGTTGTTCATCATCAAGTTGTGAGACTGAGGATAATTCATGTAAAAGCAAAGTTTTTGAAAATGAAAAGGCAAGTACTTCTTGTAAATATGTTCCACCAAATAAACGATCATTTTCTCAAACAACCAATCAATCAAGAGATCCTCAGTCATACAACTTCTGTGACAACAACTACTATGGTCATTATCAACAAAATTTTGTTGATCCATATTATACAAATGTGTTTTATAATCATGTTCCTTTCCAAGGATCACCTTTCCCACTACACCAACCACATTATAGTTCAGACGAGTTCTATGACACTCCTAGGAGAAAGTGCTGTTTTGTGTGTGGTCACTCTTCTCACCTTGCAAGACATTGCAAGCACTGGTTCAAGCAACAGCTTGATATTCAAATGTGGCTTAGTCAGTTCCTTAAAAGAGCTTTTAGTAGCCCTGATTCAAGGACTGATCAAGCTGATAGTGAACCTAGTGAAATGGATATGAGATCCAAAGTAAATAAATTAAAACACAAAAAGAAACCTTTTTGAAAAACCAAGAAGAATAAAATCAAAAAGGATCCAAAGACTGTAGAGTCTGAGGATTTACCAAAAACAGTTTCAAAAGCAAGAAAAGAGAAGTCCAAAATTGCCAAAACCAAGGAACATATTTTTGCTTAGATTCCTAAGGACCGCTCTTCATCAAGTGAGGCTCCAACAAGAAATAAATGGTTTTCGGGAAATAAAATCAAGTTTGGTCGATTTACGGTTGACCTTCCCGGGACAAAAGTATCCCGGGAACCCATGTCTATTTGAACGCTTAGTGCATGCAGGGTCAATCAAGGAGGACTATCAATAGTATCAGGTACTTAGATAGTTATTGCACCCGGCATATGATGGGAGACGAACCCTTGCTATTTGATGCTAAACCATTCGATGGCGGATTCGGGTCTTTCATAAGCGACATAGGAGGACAAACTTCAAAGAAGGGAAGCCTTGTTTAAATGGTTCAACAACAACTTTCGAGCGTTTCTCAACTAACCTCGTCCAACTACTTCTCTCAAGTGATGGATCCAGCATCAGCTGTTGGATCTCGGTTTGAATCTCTTCAAGTTTGTCATACAATGTGATAATGCATGCTTAAGATAGTCCATCTGACAACAACTTTGTTGACCTTTTCACTAAAACCATCAATCATACCCGATTTGAATTTCTGGACGAATCGTTTGGCGTGATCAATTTTGATTAAAACAACCTATCTATATTTTTGTATATAAAATTGTAAATATTTTTCAAATATGTCACAATTTTAGAGGGAGAAAATGAGTTAAGTTTAACTCACCAAAAAGATTTTCAATTCATTTTAAGAAAAACAAAAACAAATCATTTATTTACTAAAAAGATTTTATATTACTTTTAAGAAAATCGAAAAGGAATTGTCCCATTTAGAGGGAGCTCATGCTTAGAGGGAGTCGGATATTTTAAATTTTTAAAATTTTGAGAAATTGATCCAACCATTGGAAAATGATAAGAAATTATCTCTAACGATTCTAGCACATGAAAAGAGTAGATCAAAAGCCAACAAGATCATTGCTTGATGTGTAGATAGGCTTGACAAATGAGTAAGTGTCACAGTGATATAAACTTAAATATCTGCCTAAGCTAGTGGTTACACGTTATGAAGCGGTTGCCGACTCCAACTAAAGTCATATTAATGAAGGCTGAAATGCAATTAAACATGTCATACCCAAACCTCGGATCGAGGCTTACCTTATCACAGTTGTCTTATGAAAAATCAGTGTCATTTTTAATTTTTATTGAGTCAAGAAAAGAGTCAAGTAAAGCGTCAAGAAAAGCAAGAAAAGGAAAAACAAAAGAGTCAGAAAAGAAAAAGAAAAATCAAGAAAAAGAGTCAGTTCTAGGAATTTTAACTTCTGCGTTATTTATTCATTTATTTTGATTCAAGCCTTGGACTTTCTCCTGCGCGATAATATGGTATTATCCGACCTGATTGTTAAGGCCCTGAATTTTCCGCTTTGTTTTATTTTCTTTCTTTTGTTCAAGCCTTGGACTTTCTATGCGCGATAATATGGTATTTTCCGACTTGATTGTTATGGCCTGAACTTCTGCTTTATTTTAATCTTTCTAGATCGAGTTAAGTGTACAAAGTTTCAAGTGCATAAAGTCAAAGTGTCAAGTGTGTTAATAAGATTACTGTGATCAAATAAGAAATGTTTAAGTCAAGTTGAGGTGACATGTGAAAGCAAATTAAGCCCGAGGTATGATGGAGTCTGTAATTTGTCAGATTAAATGGGGACCACACAAGCATTGTGCCTAATTGTACCTTAATGTGTCATGTTGACATCAAAATACTTGTTAAGTTTAAAGTGGACAAATTATATCTATAATCGACTTTGGGTTCTTGGCATAATAATGTCCAAATAGAAGTGTGATCTAGAACGTTAACAGATAATGTGATTCCATGTTTTGATCTTTCTCAGAAAAATAATTTAGTAAACGTTTAAAGTAAATATTTTTGATATATAATATTAATTTCATCTTTACTCCTATCTTATTTTTGTTTCATTTCTTGTTTCAATTTCAAAATATTATGTATATATTTTCGTTATTTTTAAAATATATGAAAATGCCAAAAAAATTTTAAACTTTTATTATGTTCGTACATATTTTGTTAAACCTTGTTTTATTTAAAATCATGTGTTTTGTTTTCAAGGTCGTTCATGCAAAGTTCGTTGGAAATCTGGGACTTAAACAAATCATTTACAAGTTGAGAGATTGAAATTGGGAGGGTCTTTGAACAAATTCTTCTTTGACCCTCGAGAGGGTCTGTGAACGAATCTTATTCGTTCTAAGTATTGTGCAGTTATACATGGACAGGTAGATCAAGATCAAGTCTGCTTGGAGTTGCATATGTTGAAGCACTTAAAAGAAAATGAGAACGTGAAAGTTGGTGGTTGAACCTAAAGATGAACTGATTGTGTCTGAAGACAAGGAATGAAACCAGCCGGCTCAAGAAAGTCAACAAGAGAAAATTAGATGTCGAGCCTCCAGCATCTGATGTTTCTAAAATTTGCTGTTGCCGATCCTTCCTAGAAAATAAGATTGAAGTTCAAGTCTACAAGACTAGAAAATAAAGAACTGTTCAAGATCCAATCTGGTTCAAGATCCTGAATCAAGACAAGTACTAAGTTTCAAGAAATAAAGACGAAGTAAGGAACTTGACGAAGGTTCCTCGACATACTCAATCCTAGAGGGAGATTGTAGGGCCAATATTATATATTGTTTTTAGGATTGTGTATGTCGTTTTAGTTTGCTTTTAGTCGGTGTAGTAGGTACTCTGTACATTTATTTTGTAAGTTTATTGTGTAAACTTTGGAGAAATTGGGACCCTATATAAAGGCCACTTAACCCATTTCTCCACACCAACTCTTTCACAACTCAAGAGAAACAACTCTTGGAAATAAAAAGAATTCTCTCACCCACTTCTCTCCTTTTCTCTCTTTAAGTAAATAAACCAAACAAACTAAGATCCGAGATCCGAGTGTCGTTGGTGATTTCCGCTAACCAACAACACGGATTGATCCGAGTCAAGTCTTGAGATCCATTTAGAGGACCTACAACATGTATGCATCAAACAACCAGCTGCCTGCCTGTATGATTAACTTTCCGATGAAAGTAACCAAACCTCTTGTACTTTGCCCATAGTTTGGATCTTTTCTCTTCTTGTTCGTGATCTTCTTTGATCCGATCCAAACTCAGAAGCCATGGAAAACATACACCTGCAATCATAAAAACACATCGTTGAAAATGGCGAATTAAAGATATATGCAAGCGAGTTAAAAGAGGGAACCACCTCTATACTAAACCCTAAGGCCCAGTGGTAGTCAAGCCTCTATGAACGATCAACATGTTGTAACACAACATTAATATAAACTAAGTTTAAGACAGATGAGGCGAAACATTGACAACGGAGCGATTCCCAGTGGCAGGTGCGGCGTTAAAGAAGGTGCGTCTGATGATATTGATATGAAAGAAAGTAGGGTTTGATTTATAAGATGCGTGGTGTGGGAGTTTTCATTTTAGCCCTTTTGTTAACCATTAATATCTAATCTGGTCTATCTATTAATTATAATCACCCATTTCATATTTACAAAAGAGTAATTATAATTCATTTTCTTGTTTTTAAATGATTTATCCTGTCTAATTTTATGCGGGTTTCAAATTATCAAGAGTTTTCTTCTCACATAGTCCTATATCTGCATGTTACATTTATCCGAACCCAATTAAAGCACGCATCCATGTACATAAAGTATTACATAAGTTGGACAGTTACTTCTCCACCACGATTATGCGATTTCAACGCATACAAATATGTAATCGTTGCCGGTTATATAAGATGGTGGGTGAAGGCAGGGGCACTTTACTCTAACAACAACCATGAAAGCAGTAGCTAGACGAGCGATTTCTTTAATTCTATATTTTCCATCATTTGTTAAGATTGCAATTCGTATCCGCTCTAGATTTGTGGTTTAATCATTAGCTCTGACGACGAGTAAAGATTGCTTTCCATGTTTGAAGCTTTTCACTTTTGTTTAGATTTTGAGGTACATTTTGACATCAAGGTGTATGTTCATTTTGTGTTTAAACATTGAGATAAAAAAAAACATATTTGCATAATGTAGAGGCCCTTACGTAAAAATTCTTACAGTTAATTTGTTGTCACTTGTAAAACACGAGTGCAGCTTATAAAACTGGAACATCATGTATATCTATAGCACTAATTTCCTTGTTAAAATATCCCTAATAATAAATATATCATATACTTATAAAAAAAGGAACATAACACGCTCAAGTAAGTCTTCTAAACCTTATCAATCATTATGCATAAATTTAGGCGGAAAAAAAATGTGGGTGAACCCAACATTTATTTTTTATAATACCTTTTTTTTCCCCAAAGCATGCAATTTTCTACACATTACCTTATTCCCTGCTTCGTAACCCTGCTACAAACACATCTTAAACTAAAAAATATCTTCTTTTTTGAAATATCACATAAATAGTATTAGGACACTGGTTAAATGGCAATTTAGTGATCGTTGCATGATGAACGTGCTTGATGTATGAGGTTTATTTTCCAAATAACCAATGCAGCATACATGCCCTGAAAATCTGCTTAATAGGCGTTCCTCTGCTTCGCCAAAAAGCAGATAAGAAAGTAATGGCAGAGTTATTTATCTTTAGCTTAAAGCCGTCTAATTCACGATCTATTTAAGCCCCACCAAACCAAAAAAGTATACCTTCAAAGGAAGCCATGAATCCACCTAAGAGAATAACCCTGATATGTGGAATTGTTACGACTAAGCATAGCTCAAACTATACTTATCTATGTTGGCCAAAGTGTGTTAATTTAGTTGGGCAAGTGCGACCATTTCTTATTCTAGTCCATTTCTTCAAATTATACATAAATACGTTACATTCATTTCATAGGGTTATCTATCTCTATATCACTGAATTTGTTTCAAACACAAATCTTATATTACAACGGGTTTAGGGTGTACCCGTCACGTATGTTTCACATATCTTTTTTTTTCCATCACTCAAGTCGAGTGCCTTTTTCACTGATGACTACCTCTCCCACATGCACCTCATATGTCATGGGTTGCAAAACTCTCATATATATCATATTATATTAAAACATGCGAATTACCTTATACAATTTTATATTACAATATATTATATTACAATTATATTATATGGGCCAAGTTATTTTATAAAGGGAAACAAAAGTGAGAAGAATGAGAAAAATTCGAGACCAAAAAAGCCCTAAAAAATAACAAAAAATTAATAAAAATAAGTCATAACTCAAAATTTAAAAAATAATAAAAAACAGTAAAAAAATAAAAAACAAGAATGTTTTCCCCGTCTTCCTCGTTCAACAAAAAGACACAACGTTAAGAAAAAAGATCATTGTGTCTGATCTATTGTGTCTTTTTTTATCTATCATTGTGTATTTTGTTTATTTTCGTCGTTGTGTCTTTTTTCTCGATATTGTGTCTTTTTTGTTTTTAACTCAAATGACGGGAGAAACATTTTAGATTTTTATTTATTTTTTCGTTTTTTATTTTGAGTTATGATTTATTTATTTATTTTTTTAAAAATATTTAAAAGTTTTTTGTATGACCACGAATCATTCTTACCCAATCCAATTTTATCTCCGTTTACATTTTTTATTTTTCCCTATATTATATTGCACCATATTAGTCTTATATTGCATATTATATCATATCATGATTTACTGACACATAATGTCCAATGATATGATATGATATCATATTACAACATACCTCATTATATAAATTATATCACATCACCTCATATTATTAATATAATAATGACCGGCAGATTCACATATGAGACTTCTAACATAAACCATAAACGACCGATGCAGCATAAATAACATGTAGCTGATACTTTTGTTAATCAACATTTAAACCCCGCTGCATTGTGGCGGTCAGCCCACTAGTTTTGATATTAATTTGTGGTGTTGTTTTGGATTAGGTAAGGTTTGTATCTTTATATTTGTATTATAAAGAAAAATTTCTCCACCGACAATGACTTGGAATTGCTCTCCGATCCGCCGCATCAATGTGTTTTGGTACGCTCGCATCTTTATATTTTTTTATTATTTGCAGAACAAATATTTGTGATGATATAATTTTTTTTAGATTTGGAGGTAAATTTAGGGCTTTTGTAGTGACCTATGTACTTGAAATGAGTCAATCCCATTGAGAATTTTGATATTCTTACATTATAGTTAGTTGAATTGAGGAAATAATATTCACCTATTATTTTTTGTTTGATATAGTTTTGGGTTGTTACGACCTTAAATGAATACCCACTAATATATTATGCGTTTATTATGTTTACCAATATATAGGGGTGTCGTTATGGGTTGAAGCTTCAAATGGGTGCTAACACTAAGTTACAGTGATTGGTGCAACAATTTTTGTTCTTCTACAATAGGTAATGTTACCCTACATATTAAATGAAGTTTTTTTTAGGAGTTGAAAGGCCCAATTTACTCATTTAAATAACTCTATATTTATATTATTTTCTTGCAGGTTAATTTTCATAAGGGTTAACACACAAATTTTCATATGGGATGATGAGGAAGGGCAATTAGCTAATTACGAGTCAATAGGTTTGATTTTGTTTATTTTGTTGTGGAATCCAATCCTAAAGTGTATTCTTTATCTTTGTAAAATTTGACTAAGAATGATTAATTTATGAAACAGATTGTTTTTCTATTTATGCATTTTATTTGTGTTGTGAGAATTTAGTTGTCATTAATGTAGAGTAATTACAAAAAATAATAATAAATAAAATAATATATTTATTATATATGTATAAATATATTTTTTAAAAACACTTAAAACCATGACACGCATAAGCACATGTCATACATATATATATATATATATATAAGAATTGCTAGTCATGAAAGAGTGTTATAAAACATGACACGTAGGTGCATGTCATGTTTATTTTATGACGGGGCTATCATTGATACGCATTTGTGTGTCATCTGTACCCTTTAGTGGCACGCATTGCGTGTCATTAAAGGTGTTTATTCTAGTAGTGATGTGAAATTGCATCTTTTAGGTTTTAACAAGTGGGTTATCGTTCGAGGTTTTTAAACTAAAAGTGAAGATAAAAGTTGTTACAAATATTGAAAATATCATATATATCGACGTAAAACTAAAAATATCATATATGATCTTACAAAGTTATTAATATATTATATACTAGTTTGAGACCGGCCCGTCTACTATACGACTAGTTCTTGAAAATACAATATTTAATAAATAATCGATATACAAGAAACAATAAACCTAGCAAACACTAGTAATACACAGTCATTGTACAATAGTATTTTAAAACAACTTTAAAGTAAAATATTATTATAAATATCAAATATATATTTGAAAAAAAATAGGAAATAAATATCAAAATAACAAATTTTAAAGCATAAATTTTAAGAATGGTAACTATTATTTTACTATTATAAATTTATTAAAAATAGTGAGGTTTAATGTGGAGCGGCACTCTTATTAATTGAATAATGAAAACTGCATACACAAGAATTGAACTATGGCTGCCTTACAAAACAACGGGAACATAATGTAAACAAATAACAACTTGCAAAAGACTATGCTAATAACTAAGTCATTATAATACTGAACCGAACTTATCACTAACTGAATTCACATTTAAATGCTTTTAATCTTCTTATGCACATGCACGTTTACTTCTTTTCGATTACTGTGAATTATCCATATCATCTTTTAGTGAGTATAGAACTCATGTCATTCATATTAATTCCATCTTAAATGATCTTGTTGGGGTAATATCTATTAGAGGGCATAACCATTAACGATTTCCCTTTAATATGTTTATACAAATTTAATATTTAAAATATGTAACTCTCGTTTATATTTAGATAGTTTGAATAGGTTTGATTAGTTTTATTATGTCTTTATTATTCCATATTTGTAGCTTGTAACCGATTTCATTTTCTTGTAATTATACCTCATTATTATCAATAACAAAATTAAGTTGGTTTGATAAACTTATTACCTGAATCAATATCAGATTTGAAAATCAAGTTTGGTGAATCACCTTGCCGTTCGGTGAACCTCCCAAATCCTCCGGCTACAAAACCTCGCTTTTAGTGAAGCACCTTCCAAAAACCGGCTACCGACGGTGCCAATTGACGTCCCTATACTAAATCCACAAATATAGGGTTAGAATCCCCAAATTGAAATGACTAATTAGGTCAAATTAGAATACAAAAATTAATAAAACAGGTGAAATAGAGAGAGAGAGAGAGAGAGATAACTTGAAAAAAGAGAAAACCAAAGTCAAATTCGGCGGACAAGGTGGGCTGAGGTTGTTGCTATCTTGCTAACAAATTCGCCAGTGTCTAATTTGAGAGACGGAGAGAGAGACAAACAATTAGATCTGAAATTTGGATGGACGTTTAGAAGAAAACCCTAAGAGAATTCAAATTTTAAAACTGTGTCAGGATGTTTCAACCTATATGTGAAATCTATAATGAGCGGGATTTCAACATGATGCTTTAATAGTTGTACCTTAAGCTTTAAGAGTTGTAAAACTCTTAAATTTAAGAGTTTGGATGAAATGACGAAATTGTCCTTCCTATATGTATTTTAATATAGTATACATATTGAATATATTGGAATCTTTTGTTTATTGCTTTGTGTTTGCTATATCATTCATACAATCAATCCTACAGTCTGTTTATATTGATTCCGCCGATATATTCAGAAGGGCTTCATTATTTAGATCTTGTGTGCTCTTGTCGACTATCATTAGTTGTGCACGAGATCCGGCCTTGACAAGTGGTATCAGAGCTGTGTATGCTCTCTGAAGACCATAGGATTGAAGTTTGAGTGATAAAGGTTGAAGCTTTAGGGTCTACAAGGTTTCTGCTTTCAGATCTGAAGAGTTGAAGTTATAGACGAACAAGAAGTATCAACTAACAAGATCCCAAGATTGCTGGGACAAGAAAATTACATCAAATGGAAGGTTTCTTTGAAGCTAATATGAACTATAATGATATAGAGTTGTGGAATTCTATCTGGGATGGTCCATATGTTTCGAATGACACTACAGGCAATAATCAAGTGGTTGAGAGGCAAATGAAGAAAAGGGACGATAAGGCCCTGTCTATGCTGAAGCTTGGATTATCTTGGGAGATTCTAACCAGTGTGAATCATTACACTAATGCCAAAGCCATGTATGATGCAGTGGTAGAGATGTTTGAAGGAAACATTGAGCTGCTTGATATTAAAAAGGATAGACTTAAGCAGCAACTTGACAGGTTCAAGTTTAATGAAGGTGAAAGACTGAAGTCTGTGCTCCAAAGATTTATAGCCATTGTAAATGAAATCAGAAAAACAGACTTACAAATCTCTGATTTCGATTTGAACAAGAAGCTACTTACTCCTCTATCCAGAGAATGTTATACTGCAAGTAAATTCATAAGAGAGAAAGTGAATTTTCCAACTTTAATATGGATGATGTGATCTTATTTCTGCAAGCTGCAAAACATGAAATGATAGAGAATCACATGATCAAGGAGGAAAGACCAAGCTTTCCTGTTACAAATGCATTGGTGGCTCCTATGGGAAACTTGTCCACAAGATCTCAACAACTGCATCCTATAATTGAAGAACCCATAGATACAAACTTGGTCGCTTCAAAGACGCCCAGAGTGTATGGTGCTGCTCAACAAAGGTTCAATGTTCAAATGATTGAAGACAGTGACAATGCATCAACAAGTGGGCATCCTCCTTATGTTGAGAACTCAGGCCATGGAACTTACTCTCAGGCTTTATTCTTAGTGTTCACAGACTCTTACAATGCATTTGTGGCAAAGAACCTCATTCACACAAGTTTTTTTCATGAAGACCTAGAGCAAATTGATGCTGATGACCTGGAAGATAAGGATCTAAGATGGCAAGCTGCCATGTTGGCTGTTAGAAGCAAAAGGCTTTATAACAGGACAGGAAGGTCAATCTTTTCTGGTCCTAATGAGAGGATTGGTTTTGACAAGTCTAAAGCTATTTGTTATAACTTCTAACAGCCAGGACACTTTGCCAGGGAGTGCAATCTTCCTATGCAGTTTGGGAATCAGGTGAATCATGCCAAGTTCAACCAAAATCAGAATTAAAATCAGCAGAATTATCAGCAGAGGAATCAGCCTTTGAATCAAAATCCCTACTCACAAAACAGACAACAACAGACCCAATAACAACAAAGGAATAACCAGTTGCAGATTCAAACCAATTAAAACAGAGGGACTGCTTGTGTTGATAATTAGGACATGGATCAAGGTAATGTTGCAGTGACAACGTTTCCTCAAGATGGTGAATTTGATTGGAGTAACCATGCTGCTAAGATTGAGAAGGCCAATGTTGCATATATGGCTAAGATTAATGAAGCTAGAGAATCATCAAATTCTTAGGGACAGTCCACTGAAGTCAATGATGTATGGTACATGGACAGTGGATATTCCAGGCATATGACATGTGATAAAGTATCACATGTCAACAATGAGCAGAAGTTTGAAGGACCAGTTGCCTCTGGAAGTGATGAAAATGGAGGGAAGATTGTAGGAAGAGGAACACTTACCAATGGCAAAGTGTCTTTTGAGAATGTGTTGCATATGGAGGGTTTACAGTACAATCTTTTAAGCATTTCTCAGGTCTGTGATAAAGGATATAAAGTTGGCTTTGATGATGCACATTGCTTCATCTTGAAACCTGAGATTGTGATACCTCCGGACATGATTATGATGATGGCACCGAAAAATGTAAATTTGTATGAACTGAGAATGAAGAATGCAGTTTCAAGGGGGTGGATCATATTTTATGCCTAATGCAAAAGAGAATGAAACAAGAATGTGGCATAGGAAGACGTGTCATGTGAATTTGAAGAACATGAACAGATTGGTAGAGGGCGAACATGTTGTTGGTCTTCCCACCAAAGAGTTCAAGCTGGAGAACAAATGTTCCTCATGCATCAAGGGTAAACAACATAAATCATCCCACAAGACTAAACTGGTGAATACAATTGAAGAAGTGCTGGAATTGCTTCACGTGGATCTTTTTGGTCCTTTGAGTGTTCCTAGCACAGGGAAGAAAAGGTTTTGTCTTGTAATCACTGATGATTACTCAAGATTCACTTAGGTATTCTTCTTGGGAACTAAAGATGAGACTACTGAATTGATTAAAGGCTATGTGACAAGAATGGGAAATCAATTGGACAAGAAGGTTAAAGTGATCAGAAGTGATAATGGAACAGGGTTCAAGATGTTGGAATTACGTATGCCCGAGACACATACTTATACTAATGTGGCTAACTGTGTTTGATCCAAGTCGGGTCATACCCAATAACAAGCTAGACGACACCAAATGTATTCTTTTAATGATTTGATCATTTAAACGAATACCGAACACTACGTGTTTAGAAAATTGGTTTTCTAAACAAACACACTTGAGGATTTAAATAAATTATCTGGATAATTTGTTTATATAAATTAATTATTTAATTGGTTAAATAATTACATAAATGTATGTGCATTTTATAAAAATGAGTTTTATAAAATAATTGGAGATGTTTTAAATGGTTAAAACAAAAACAAAAAAAAAAAAAAAAAAAAAATAATAACAAAACCGGCCACCCCATGTGGGTGGAAGGTTTGTCCAATCAAGGTTTTGTCTTCTAGTGTTGACCTCCTTTATACTTCTCCATTCACAACACATGCAATTTGGTTCTTGTCTCATTTTTGAATTTCAAGTAAACAAAACATCCTCTCTTTCTCTCTCTCAAAAAAAACTCACGGCCACTTTGGCCATTTTGGGTTTTTTGTGAGCTTGATTAAAGTGTTCAAATCCTAGCATCAATTGGTGTTGTTGATTCAAAGCTTGGGGTATACAAAGCTTGAGGGTTTCTCCTTTGCAACCTTGCCATTTGAAGACATCATCTTCTTCATCCATCTACATCTTCTTATAAGGTATAAGAAGGTACCATTTACATTTTGTAAGCATATTGTTCTTGTAATATTGATCCTTGTTCTTTGGGTTTTAGTTTTAACATAATGGTATGTTCATAACAAGTTATAAAATCTAAGCTTCCGTTGCGTTTTCTAGTTAAATATGGTTAACTTGAACTTTGATAATCTTGTATAAAACCCAACAATGGCATCAAGAGCCGGTTACAAGGACTTATGCTCCTTACATGTTCCTAAATTTCGGGTTTTTTCATGGGTGAAAAAGGGGTCCGAAAATTTGGTGGATTTTACCCCTCATGGTTTTGTAAGATCTTGACATGCATGGAAAGATCTTAGGAAACCATTATTAACATTTGGATGTTGAATATAAAAAAAAAAAAAAAATTGGCCGTAGCCTTTTGGGGGGGGGGGGGGCCGATTCTTTTTTGGGGGTATTTGGGCATTGGTTGCTTAGGTTGCATGCTTAGAACATTTGGTATGTTTGATTGTGTCATAACCGAAACCTAGACCTTGGATGTGTTGATTGTTGTTTGTGTATGTTGATTATGTTTATTATTCAATATGGTTGTAATAATTCATAATCTTAGGCTTGTGTAATTTATTTATTCATAAATTGGTATGTAATAAATAGATTAGTTGCATTTTCCTTTTTTTTAGAAAAATATGTATTAGGATACATTTTGTAAAAATTGAAGATGCAAGAATTGGTGGATTTGGGCCTTGGACCGAAATTTTGGGCTTGTTGGGCCTCACCGGCCCATCATGGGATTCAAGCCCATTAGGCCCATAAATTTCACTCTTGGGCCCAAGAAGACTTTTGGAAGTTTGGAGCCCATTAACAAGCCCAACAAGAACACAACAACTTGGAGAGGATACTTGAAGCATTTGGATGCAAGATCAAGTGGGAGTCAACATTCCATCCTTGTGTCATGTTTTGTCCCTTAGGTGTGACTTATGACCTATACTTGTTTCGGCTAACAAGTATGGTCAAATTTAGCGGTTTTCGGTTATGACTATATTTTTTGCATGTGTATGCTTGGTTGTTTGTTTTACTTAATGTAATGTGTGGTTGATAGATATTAGGATATCCAAACCGTCACATAGGAACGACAACAAGCATAAAACGGGTTCTAATATATATTTGGTAATATCGCGTCAATTAGTTTAAATTAAATGGGTTTATTAAAACTAAGCGATCACTCACCTATAATAAAATTGGTTTTATTATAACTAGAACCTTGAAAATTGGTTTTCAAAATCGCCATATTTCTAAATGCATGTTAGGATATGGCATAATGTTTTTCAACTAGAATATTTGAAAAATTTAAATCCCTTTTAAAATTACCAAGGAAACAAGTCTAACACCATCCTTTTTGTATGACACTTAACGTATTAGGGAACTTTAAATGGGATAAAGGTCACCTAACCATTTTGAGCAAACTAATATACTTAGGGTAATATTAACATATTTGTGGGATAAAGGTCACCTAACCACTTGTATGTTAATCTTACATGTTTATACAAGTAGGACGACTTGAATTGGAAACCATGTGATAAAGGTCACCTAAGCATGGGATCCAATGGTGTTGATGGGATAAACATGCCAACACGAAATAAGGATTTCGAATGGTCCCATACCTCTAGAAGTTGCAAAGGGTTGCAATTGTCAAGGTTGACTACCTTGTTAAATCAAATAACGGGATAAAGGTCACCTAACCGAAATTTGATTTATCGTTGGATTCTAGAATTTAATTATTATTTTAAAATCTGGAATAAAAGGGTATTAATAATTAAATTGTTTATAATACTAAAAAAAAAAACTTTGTTAAATTTTGTAGATGGCCGCTAACAATGCAAACACCTCTACCCATAACACCCGTAACCTATCCTTAAGAACCATCCTTGAAAAGGATCGTCTAAACCATAATAACTTTATGGATTGGTATCGCAACTTGAGAATAGTTCTCAAACAAGAAGAGATATCATATGTCTTAGACGATCCCATTCCCGATGAGCCTAACGTGGAAGATGAGGAGGCTTATAACTATTGGGTCAAGTACACCAAAGATTCGGTGCAAGCCTCTTGCCTCATGTTAGGGACTATGATTCCCGAAATCCAAAAGGATTTCGAGCATCATGGGGCATACGACATGATAACTCAATTGAAGGAAATGTTCCTTCAACAAGCTAGAGCGGAACGTTTCGAAACGGTTCGAGCGTTTCATGCATGTCGTATGGAGGAAACCCAAAGCGTCTCATCTTATGTCCTAAAGATGAAAAGCTACATCGAAAAGCTTCGTAGGTTGAATTGTCCCGTATCTAATGAGTTGGCTACGGATTTGATCCTCAACTCTTTGACCAAAAGGTTTGAAACCTTTGTCATGAATTATAACATGAATGGATGGGACAAAAGCATTGGTGAGCTTCACGCAATGCTAAGAACGGCCGAAGCGGGAATGGGTAAAAAAGGTTTTACCCCGTTCTAACAATCAATGAAAGAAAAAGGGGACATAACTCCAACCCCAAAGCAAGTGTTGCTAAGGGCAAGGGCCACGTCCAAGGAAAGGGAAAAAGGAAAGCCATCACGCCCATCAAACCGAAGGAAAAGAAGCAAAAGGTTGCGGCGCAAGATCCATGCTTTGAGTGTGGAGAGATAGGTCATTGGAAAAGGAATTGTCCGACCTATCTCAATGCGTTAAAAGATAAGAGGGATGCGGGGCATACCTCAGGTATTATCTTTACTATACATATTGAACTAAATGTTATTTCTTCAAATACATGGGTACTTGATACCGGATGTGGAACTCACATTTGCAATTTGTTGCAGGGGTTCAAAAGAAGTAAACAACTCAACAAAGGGGACATTAGTCTCTTTATGGGCAATGGAGCAAGAGTTGAAGTCCAAGCCCAAGGAGACTACTTGTTAAAGCTTCCAAGTGGTTTGGAAGTAATTTTGAAGAATGTTTTGTATGCTCCTAAGTTAAGGAGAAACATTATTTCCGTGTCTCTTTTAAAAACAATGTGGCTTTGATCTTAAATTTATAGATTATGATATTCATGTTTTGATGAATGGCATGTTTTATTTTAAAGCTATACCCATGAATGGTATATATGAAATAGATCAAAGTGGTATGTCACATAGTAGTTCAATGTACAATGTCAGCACCAAGAAACTCAAGAAGGACTTGGGTGATTCCTATCTTTGGCATTGTCGCCTTGGACATATAAGCAAGAATCGCATGCAAACTCTTCGCAAGAGTGGTATTCTAGAAACAAATGAGTATGATTCATTTGATGTATGTGAATCTTGTTTACAAGGCAAAATGACAAAGCAACCCTTTAATAAAACTTTTGAAAGGTCAAAAGAATTATTGGGTATCATACATTCGGATGTATGTGGTCCTTTTAGACCAATGACTAGGAATGGTGAAAGATACTTCATTACCTTTATTGACGATTATAGTCGATATGGTTATGTGTACTTAATGAAACACAAAGATGAAGCTTTTGAAATGTTCAAAGACTTCAAAACTGAAGTAGAAAGACAACTCAAGACCACAATCAAAGTACTTCGTAGTGATAGAGGAGGTGAATACCTAAGTGGTGTTTTTCAAGATCATCTTAAGAGTTGTGGAATTATTTCACAACTTACTCCACCCGGAACACCACAACATAATGGTGTGTCTGAAAGGAGAAATCGTACCCTATTAGATATGGTTCGATCAATGATGGCTAGAAGCACTTTACCTCTATCATTTTGGGGCTATGCTTTACTTTCCGCTGTTCGCATATTGAATATGGCTCCAACCAAGAAAGTGGAGAAGACACCTTTTGAAATATGGCATGGAAAGGCTCCATCGCTATCATTCTTAAAAGTTTGGGGTTGTGAAGCTTATGTAAAGCAATACACCCCAAACAAATTAGAAGTCCGATCC
>NW_027504746.1:0-29115 GCF_021521415.1 Bidens hawaiensis
TGATAACGCATTAATTGAAATTAAGGTAAGTTTTTATTTGAAGAATTGAACTCTAACTTAACTAGCTTTTCTAGACCCAAACCGAGCCCACAGTTCCATAAATTGAGATAGACTATCACACACAGATTCTTTGGCCCAATTTGCCATTTGTTTATTTAACCAAATCTATTAATAGATAACTCATCACTATCTACTCATAGGCATGTATCATATTTGTTCTATGGGTGGAAACGAGTCAAGCCGCTCATGAGATACTAGAGATTCCGCTCGTCAAAAAACTAGATCGAGCCGAACTTAAATGTGCCTGACTGCTTGAGCTCGAGCCTAAGAATAAGCTTGCTAAATAAACAAGCTCAGCTTCTCGTTATCGAGCTCGAACAAGCTCACAAGCCTATTTTTATATTATTAGTTTATATATATATATATTATATATATATAGGGGTTTGGATAAAATAAATTAATGTGCTAAACGTGAGATTCAAGTAGAGTAATTAATATATACGAGTGAATTATGTAATTACATCATAGAGTAATTATGTAATTGCTCTATGATAATTACTCTACTTTGTATATATAATTACTCTATTTGATTCTCACGTTTAGCCTCGTTAATTTCATTTGTACATTAGCCTTCCCATATATATATAAAGAGGGTTCAAATAAAAAACAATTGTTTTGTGAGCAGTGTGAGAATGCTTTAAAATAAAGCAAACCATATAAATAGGAAACTATACGGTTTTTAGAAACTACTAATCCCAACCGCTAGATCCTAGATTCAAGGGTCTAGAATTCTTCTTATGCTTCTCACATAATTATTGTTTTTTTACATTAGCCCTACCTTATATAATAATATATATTATATATATATTGATCAAGATCATGAGAGAACCTTTTTGAAATTGAGAACTATGAGAACCATTTTGGACCACAAAAAACTTAAAATAAAAAAAAAATCATAAAATAAAAAAAAACACAAAATCAAAAAAGTAAAAAGACCAAAATTCTTATTTATCATCCCAGCAGGTTTCATAAAAAAAATCGGTTTAGCTAAATTATATACACATATGTATTAATAATATACATATATGTACATTTTACATGTTTTTTATACATATGTGTATAATTTAACATAAATGATACTGTACTTATGTGTGAATATTGCGTAACTAAAGATTATATAAAATTATACATATGTGTATAATACGACGTTTTTTTTTTGTTTTTTTTTTATTTTTTTATTTTTTATTAATGAACCGGAATGAAATATAAGAATTTTTGGTTTTTTTTACTTTTTTAAAATTTTTATTATTTTTGGTTTTATGATTTTTTAAAGGTGTTTTTAGTGGTCTAAAATGGTTCTCAAAGTTCTTAATTTGCAAAGGGTTCTCTTAGGATCCTTACCCTTATATATATATATATATATATTATTAATACTAGCAGAGGAGTCCGCGCTTTGCGGCGGGGTTGTATAAGGGTGTTGGCGATATTGCGATAATGCATTAGTTACGTGGTATATCCTTAGTAAAGGTTGGTTCAGCCAAACTGTATTTGTATCTAGTAGGAGAGCTCGCGCACTACGACGGGGATGCAATGGGGATTTGGTTGATAGGGGGTGGGTCGTTATGGTACTGCTTTTGGGCGGGTATGCCCTTTTAAACTAAGCGCTAATAAATTAATATAGGAATTAACAATAACAACTTTCAATTGATTTAAGTTGTGAAATGAAAAACTACATTAAGGGCCACAATCAGCAATTTGGAATTTGTATCGATTTTTTAATATTTTTTTTTTTTTGCACAAGATCCTTTAGTATCTTATTATTTAATAAAATCTGGCCATGTAAACAGAGTTAGCCACTTTATATATAGAAAAACATAGATAAAAAAAACTGGATGGGGTAAAAACGAAAGTTAAATAGATCGGTATGTAATTTTCAAACTCGGTGGCTCATGATTCGTTGCGTTTTTTCCTGAACTACTAATGCAGAGTTGGGTGTTGTAGATGTTAAACATATTATATGTAGTGCATGAAAGACTTTTAGACAACCGACAAAAAATGCCAAGACAACTATATGCTGTAGCTTTAAAACAACAACCTGGAAGCAATCAAACAAAAAAAATTAGAACCACCATATACTTGAGAGTTGAGATAGCTGTAAATAAAGTGCAATTTACTCTATTTTTTTACCTTTTAATATAACAGGTATATAAAACCTTGTAAATCTCTTCATATTTATGAGTCAACTAAACCTTTTTCATATAACATTCACTCGGTCAAATATAGAAAAAGCGGCAATTTTGACTTCTTTACTATCAATAACAGGTCGTACATTTTAAGTTGAATAAATAATTAGCCAAAAATCATGTAAAACCGGTAAAATAGATCAATAGTGGGCTGCCATAATGAATTTTAATGATGTGACATATCTCATTAAACTACAAACGTTATAAGGTTTTTAAAGTATAGGGTAAAAAGTGTTTTAGGCCAACCTAGCCCAACCCATTTTGACCCATTATCAGGTAGCATTGATATATTTTGTGCTTAAGGTCATTGACCAGGAAAAGCAAAAAGCTGCAAAAATTTCTAAAACTAATAGCTTTGAGCTGTTAAGAACCTGGTATAGCATAATATATATTAATACAATATAACTTATCTTTAACACAACTTGTAATAATAAACATATATTAATACAATATAACTTATCTTTAACACAACTTGTAATAATAAACACGTAACCGTACCCTGCCCGTGTGTTTCTGCGCGCCAAGTTGGTACGATGGTCCGTTTGTGTTAGACATACTAATAAGATAATTGATTTGTAGAGCAGCAATAGACGACCGGTAATAAGAAATTTTAAGTTGTTTCATCCCAAAGAAGAAAAAACATATTAGTACAGTTGCATCATCCAAAATGATAAAAGTAGCGTATGCGTTACAGTTAAATTCGTTGAAAAAAAGAACCTAGGCATCTTAAATTGTGTCAACAAATTACAACATCTCATGCTGCTTCGTTTAAATGCGAAAAAAAAAAAGAAAGAAAAGTCCAAAAAAAATAATTAATGCTGACAGTTTTACTAAACCAAAATGAGACAGATTCACCATATACCTTTGTTGTCTCATAAAAAGCTTAATTTGAATGGGTGAGCAATGTCGTTTGGCATAACCGTTGAGAACCTTTTCAGCGCCATCACTCGATGCCTCGATGGTTTCTTCAAGAAGAGAGAAATCAGTTAGTATAATTAAAAAAAAACTAAAATCTAGTGTCGTAATTGCAGTCACCTTTTTATTAGCTTTTCAGATAAAAGCTTTTAAGCTAACAGTAAGCTCTTAAAAGTCCATGGTGTTGTAATGAATCCTAGATTGTTAAATATGACAATTTCCTACACAATGAAAACTTATAGTGTTAGATTCGGAAGACAGTGAGTGAACTCAATTGTACAAAGCTTCCTAAGCTTACAATGAAATGGTTTATAGATTTTGGTATCTATCGACTAAATTCGGGTTCAAAAAAAAAACTCCTAACCATGTCTATAATATGTTACAATTTGAGCCAAAAACTAAAATTTGATATCATATTAACATTACCTGTACAAAACTGGAGATAGAAAGAAGTCGCTCATCTTGGTTATTTTGATTTGTAGCCTGATAATTAAGAAAGAATTGCATGTCAATGACAAAATGCTAATGCAATTTGACAAACTTAGAAGGAAAAAGTCGAAACCTCCACCCATTCTCAAAGAAATGGACAATGTGACGAAAAAAGTCATTGTTAAGAAATGGACAAAGCGAGGAAAAAAGTCATTGTTAACCTGCCATCTCCGCAGCAGCAGCAACAATTTTTGGTTCCGGCTCCATTCTCAACGCCCATAACAACAAAAGCACCACCACCAAAGAACTATGAATCTACAAAGGGAAAGTACTAAAAGAAACAACTTATTCATCTATATTCATTCTTACCGTTAGGTGAGCTAGCCAGTGTTGAACCATTAGCCGATTCAGCCAGTTTTGACCTGTTATGCTTGGCAACTACCTTTGAGCCGTTAACCAATCCAGGCAGATTTTACCTGTTAACCGAAGCGGGACAGTTTGGACCCGTTAACTGACCCAATAGCACATTACAAGTCCATTTTGCAGACCTAATCTGCCAAAAAATAACCCATGTCTTTGAAAACTAATTCTCCCTTTTAAATTAATAAAACCAATATGTTCACTAATGCATAGACACAATCTTTGCAATTCACATGGCATATCACATATGCAGATTAAAGTATGGCAAATGTATATTAAAACCTAATGCACATGTAATTAATTATGATGATGGGTGAAAATGGTTGGTTAAACATGAACATGGTAGACAGGTATAACCTCAAAGAGATCCTTACATTCTACAACTTTTTTAGTTGAAACCTAGTATCTTTCAAATGACAGTGGATTTAGAAATTTACTTAGGATATGAAGAGTATTATATTCTAATATATTGTTACAAATTTGAAAGTAGTGTAATTTTATAAAAAAAAAAAAAGCATGTAAAACCCAAAGCAAAAAGATATGCCGCTAAGACAAATAAACTCAGATATAATGGAAACGGACTAATACAAAACCTACCCAGGCGTCAGACTCACTCAGTAAACTTATTTCAAATTTCCAACTGAAGCAAAACATTACCGTTACGCCGGCCGTGTTCGGGTTGGCCCATTTAATAACAGGAATAGTAATAATAACATGTAGGGGTTATCTGGTTCGATTTAAACATGTGAAACCATTCAAATCGTATCGGTTTGGTTACACAGTTGGTTTTTTTATCGACTTTCGGTTACATCAATGTTTCAACTGTATTTTTGGTTGACATTAGTTTCTATCAATCGTAATAAATCTAATCAAAGTCCAGATTCTACTCTAATTATAAAATTACTAACATGGCATGATCAATATCACTGTTTAGAAAGGCAATTAGGCTAATCAAAACCACCCTCATGTTAAATAAATAAGTACCAGAACCCAGATGAATTGTAAAAATTATGTACTGAGAACCCACATTGCTATGACCCAAAACTATATTTCTAATGGCATCAAAGCAATACAAAAAATGACAACAAACGAGACTCATACAAAACACCGAAGATGCTTAACACAGAACACCAAAACACAACACAACAAAGAATGACAATTGACAAATACAAAATAATTATCTTCGTGCCAGTAATAAGACGATGATGTTTAGCACTATTGTAATTAATGAATGACAGTATTTGAAAGAGCAAAAACTTACATACCTGCGCTTTAGCGGACGTCTTTAATCTGTTGATTTCTTTAATACGAATCAATCAGCTCTGTGTGCAAAACAAAGAAAGATTATTAGGCAAAATTCACATAAGATTATAACAAGCATTGTGGTGTGAAAACTTAATGATCTTGATATCCACAGCAAACATATAATAGGTAATTTAAGCGAATCTTTATTAAGGATTTCGAAAATTGAAGCGAATCTTTATTGCAAGGTTTGATTGGAGACCCAGGGTGTGGATGATGCTGTTGTTACGGGGGTTTCGAGATTGATAACCCCAACTGATCAATTGAAGCATTCAATAGATGGTTGCCATCAAATAAACCAAAGCTGCTCCAAAAATTTATATTTTTTGGTTTTATATGTTGCTTAGTTATACAATTGTTAATTGTAAAATATAAAATCAATTAACAATTTGTCACAGACAGAATATTAAGACAACAAATTTATCATGATAAATCAATTTCAAATTCTAAAGAGTCTAAGGATGATTATCTCATCAAAGTTCAGGTAATATGGTTCTTGGGATAATCATGATTTTTGGATAAACATGAGCTAATGATCTTAAATGACATCATATTAACTGATTAAAAATGTATGATATTTTATGTTTATGAATTATTTTCTTTGTTAGTTTCATGGGTACATTATCATTTATCTAGGGTTGTTATGTACTTGAAGAACCTTATTTGTCACGCGTAATATGTTACCTAATCAAGAGTTATAAGCAGAAATGTACTAAAGATTTAGATTTTTGATAAACAATGTTATACCGGCCAATTCAATCACAAATGTAATGTACAAAGAAAGTTTTATTTATTTGTAACATATTTGTGTAATCTTAGTTATGTAATTTCTGTAATTTTAATTTTAATTTAAATTGTAATTGTATTAACAACATAAGATCATGTGTTGTTGAATGTATTTTTACTTATTGATTAAAGTTTAAATTTTTCATCAATTACCCGTGTAATTCACGGGCCTCAAACTAGTAATAGTAATATAGATATATATATTACACATGCATAATTATAAATGTATAAAAGTTATTATATGATAAATAGTAACAAACGGAGGCCAAACCAAGCTTAAAAACTACTCACGAGCTAAAGCTCTGTGTAATTAAGCGAGTCAAACTCGAGCTATGATCAGTTATTCACTTCAAGACCACCAATATAATGTATAGATCAACCACTTATGGTGCAGTGATGGCGTGATGCATTCGATTCCTAGAACTATCACCGTGATGTAAGACGAGTTGCACTTGATAATAGTGAACAACTAGCGATTGTTGGTGTGCGATTAGTAGAATTGTTGTTATGATGGGATACAAATACAATATGGTTATGAAAAATGGTGTTCGTATTTTATTTATCATCTCATATCACATGGTTTTACACACTCATTATTACACAAAGCAACAATAGTTCACAATATGATGCTATTGGAGATTTGGAGTCTTATTAGTCATTTAGTTGCGTGATATTTGTGTGTAGCTATTATTGATTTATCAAATACGAGTGCACAATATGACAGGCCTACGTTATGCTAATAACGTATACAACATACATGCTCACCTCTTTGGGCTTCTATTGAACGAGAAATAGCATTGATTGTCTCTTTTTGATATACTGGATATCTATATAAGGTATATTATCCGGATAATTTAATCGAAAAAAATTGGATGTTCAATTCGGGCCTATATGACATGTTGGCAATTTCGAATGATTTTCCTTGAAGTGCAAGACAAGTAACTTGGCGAGCAAGACACAAGTTATATATGGATTCTAATACTTCCTAATACATGTTGGTTTTAGGTTGTTAGGTTAATTTAATTGTTTTATTAAATTATCTATTGTTTAGGAATCCTAGTTAGACTCAAACGTGTTTAGGTTTGGTCTATATAAACCATGTATGGTTTCATTATTGTAATTGAATTTTGAGTGAGTTTCTCAATAAAAGTGTTTGGGTGTTTAACCAAAGATGTGTTCCATTCATCGATATCTGGTATCAATTCTCTTTATGACATGCCCATTCAACAGAAATACTCCAACACTCATCGTTTCATACATCACACTAGATATATATCATATTCATTGAATACGATTCGCTTTCAAAATGTCTTGGTGATGAAATGGTAGACACACAAATTCGGAGTTGTTGATGTGTTTATTGATCGATCATAGAAGAAAACTTATGCTTCATTTCGGTTAAGCTTCCTTCCAATAAAGCCGGAAAGTCTTCTCATATACAAGAAAATGATTCAGTTCCGGAGCTAAATATCGTAGTTCTTGAACTAACAACCAAGTTCTCTCTTCACAACATTATAATATTTTGAAACAATATTGTAATAAGTTATTAAGGGTAATGCTTATATATATATATATATGTGTGTGTGTGTGCGCGCCCACACGCATTGATAGATAAAAATCTGATATGCGAACAAAATAAGACGTGTGACTGTGAATTCGTGTATATGATGAAAGAATGTGTGATTTTTTTTAGGGTCATTAAATTCAAACACCACTCTCATGGTGTGTTAACAACTCTACACGGTTCGTATAGGGGGCTATACGAGTCGTATAGCTCTCACATGACTAACTAATGTACGAATGACAGTTTTTTAGTCTATACTGGTCGTATAGCCCTATACGAGCAATATAGTCTTCAAACACCTTACACTCTCCCACATAAAAGAACAAAACTTTGCACATATACGGCTCGTATAGCCTCTATACAAGCCGTACAGATGTATCTGGTGTCCAAAACATATATGATGTGGGAATAATCTTTGCCTTTTTTATAGCATAACCATAACAAAAAAAATTTTTATGATTTCGCCCCGTTTGTTTTTTTAGAGATTTAAGTCTGAATCTGAATACCACATCTGAATGTTAAGAGGTGGTTCAAATGTCTGAAATCTGAATCATTAAGAGGTGGAGGCTAGAGACGAACCTCTAGTCGTCGGAGATGGAGCCTAGTCTCCGGGTTAGAAGTTAATGGAGGCTGGAGACTGTGACATCTGCCCGAATCCGACCCGACCCAGGTACCCGTTTTCTGATCCGATTCTTTTTATGATTTAAAATTTAATTATTTTCTTTTAAAACTTGACATTTAAAATATATATATTACTAATAATATTTTCCTTCCCGCCTCTTCCTCTCTCTTCCTTTCCGCCGTCCCGTCCCTCTTCTTCTCTCCGCCTTCTTTTCCCTCTTGTTGCCGTCCCGCCTCTTTCTCTCTCTTGTCGTCGTTCCGCCCTTAAGCCTTGAACCCCCCCCTTCTCTTTGGTTGTCCTTTGTTTCTTCCCGCCTAAGGTTGTCTGCGCAGCTCCACGCGCCAGACTCCTTACAAGGAAGCCTGCGTGAAGACCATCTGTTGCTGCGGTACGCGAGGCGAACTGTCCCCGCAGCGCGCTCAGAAATATAGTTCTTCCCGCAGCGCGCTAAGGAATATAGTTCTCGCAGCGCGCTTAGAATTGTAGTTCTTCCCGCAGTGCGCTAAGGTTTGTTCGGTCTGCCTTCGCGCTCACAGCGCTCGAGCCTTCTCGCGCTAAACCCTTTGAGTCTTCTGTTTAATCTAGCCGTTTACTTTTGTGATGTCTTATCTTCTGTGCTGTTGACCTGACCTATCTTATGTCTGAAAAGTTACTTTCGGCGCAGCATGCGCACCAACCCCATTGGTTGGCAGAAAAAGTGACTGACACTATCTTTTGAGATCTGTTTTTCCATGCTTGACCAGTACCTTTATCTGAACCGCCCATGCTTTTACTGTTACCTGTCAGCTTTTCCCTTGTCCCCTGCAGCTGCCATATCTTTTGATATCTTTTGCTTTTGGAATCTTTTGCTTTTTGGAGATCTTTTCCCCTTTTCTAGGGATTGTGTTCCCTAGGGTTTCCCTATAAATAATAATGCTATTTTCCTAACACTACACACACAAATACTTATTATCTTCCTTGCTCTCTGCCGTTGATCCTCTGCCGTCTCCTCTCTCAGCTTTCGTCCTCTCTCCTGTTCTGCCCAGATTCCCGGTAATATATAATATATATATGATAATTTGTTAAAGATACATATTACTATGCTATCATATATTCAAGACATTAAAACAAATCATTAAAACAATAATCTTATTTATAGGTTAACTTGTGCTTGTTTAAAGTTGGTTCTTGCATTATCTTTCGACGCATCTTTATCAAGTGAGTAATCTCGTATCTAATCCCTTTTTTTATTTTTAATGTTTTGGGATGTTCATGTGTTCGTACAAACTCGAGTCTTAAACTTGTTTATGAACTTTAGTCGCGCAGTATCCCATGTGTTGAGGACGTTTACTTGGCTGTTTATTTGTATGTGTGTATCATTAACCGCTTTGTTCGGCCTATTCCGAAGTTTTCATGGATCCATTAGATGAACACGGGAGACCTATCGTTTACGGTTTTCTTTGTTTACACTTGCACAGATGTTTTCTTGTTTTTTGTGCTAATTTGGGAGCACGGATTGAACTATGAACTATGATCTATTTAGGCTTGATCGCAATCTGATTACACCCTTGTTAAACACCAGACATACACGTGTTGCGCGCAGTGATTATTGTTATCTATTATCTATTAAACTTGATTTCTCACCAACACGCAAGTGTTTGACGTTTTATTTTAACACATGTTCATGTTTGCTGTAGCTACATTTGGAGCTTGTGGACACGTAGGACGTTTTTACTTTTGGACCTAGATTAAAATGTACCAAGACAAGTTATTGTTGTTCGAATATTTTGCCTTATAGTATAATGATTTATGTTGATTTATGTTATCTTGTGTTTACGTTGCGCGTGCGCGAATGAATATATTTATTAAATATTGACACCCAAATAGTGTCACGAGTAATGAAACAATATGTGGCGCCCCGATGTATAATCCGCCTTTGGTCGGGGTGTTACAGATTGGTATCAGAGCTTGTTGACTTTAGGATAGGTGGTTAGACGTAACGGCCTAGAATACCTAAGAGTCCCTTCTCGCGCATGAGAGAAATCTCATGTTTGCGCGCTTGTTGTTAATTACTCGTTATTTATAAATATGCTTGCGCAGACGCAGCGTATGGTTTTATGTTTTATTTCGCGATATTTCGATTTTTGCTGAATTTCGATTTTTATTGATTTTACTTACATATTCGTTTGTTGGGATTGAAAATCCGAAAAGTCATGGTGATACATGAATAGTTGATTTTCAAATTCCATTTACGATTATGTTCTGAGGTTGGAGACTTGAAAAGTCATGGTGATACATGAATTGTCAACCTCCAATACTCATTTTCTTGTATATTTTATAGGGGATTGAAAAGTCATTGTGATACATGAATCGTCAATCTCCAATACTCGTTTACTAGTCATTTTAAATTGAGAATTCGGAAAGTCATGGTGATACATGAATTGTCGATTCTCGATTCGAATTTGTTATCTGTATTAAGTTTGCATTCAAATTCATGTTTTACTTTAACTGTTGATGGTATCTAACCCCGCGAAACCAAGCTCTATAAGATTATACTTTGCGCTAAGATATTAACAAAACTAAAACTTTTATAGAATGCCTCCGCTATCAGCTCGTTATCAGAGGAGAGAAGCTGCGCGCAGGCGTAGACAGCAACGTTCCCAGGAAATGGCCGCCGCAATAGCCCAAGCTTTGAGCCAAAACAATACCTCCGGTTACAACATTAAGTCCTTTAATGCGGGTAACCCTCCGAAATTCACAGGGCTTGAAGGAGCCACCGTGATGCTCCAGTGGCTCGAGAAGATTGAAAACACTTTCCTCCATACCCAATGCCCTCCAGACAGACGAACCCTATATGCCTCCAGTGTCCTGGAAGCAAGGGCGCTTACATGGTGGAATGGAGTAGCTCATGCGCGTGGCGCAGAAGCTGCTTCTAGCATGCCCTGGGAGGAATTCAAAGAAATTCTGACGCGAGAATTCTGCCCTCCCAACGAAGTTAAGCGCCTGGAGGAAGAATTTTGGAACTTGAAGCAACGCAGTGGCGAAGCGCGCGAGTACGCGACGTGCTTCCATGAACTAAGCCTGCTTGTCCCTCACCTTGTTACCCCTTCCCGCCGAGCCATCGAGAAGTTCCTTGGGGGTCTCCCCATGGAAATTCAAGATTCTGTATGGGCCAGAAACCCAGCAACCCTCTCTGACGCCATCGAGTTGGCCGCTGTGCTCAGCGACAACCATGTCAGAGCAGGAACCCTGTTCCTGCGGGGAGCTGAGAAGACCAAACCCACCAAGACTGCCCCTGAACCAACAGAAACCAAACCAGAACCTTCAAACCATAACAACCCGAAGCGTAGGCGCAGACAAGTTTACGCGCTTACCAGCCCACCCATTATCCAGCAACCCTACCTACCTCCAGTATACGCCCCTACCCCACTGTCAGCCTACCCAACTCCCCCTATAGTCCACAACTATGCCTTAACCAATCCCGCACTCCCTGCCCCGCCAACTAAGAAACCTTACACAGGAACCCAACCATTTTGCCCAACCTGTAAACTTCACCACCCAACCCAAACCCCGTGTCGACAATGTAACCGATGTGGCCGCGTTGGTCACTCTGCCGAGTTCTGTAGAGTCCCTCCCGCCAACTCAATCGCGCAAACACCACCAACCTACCCGCAAAACCCTCAACCAACTTACCTTAATCCACGACCCAGGTCGTGCTTTAACTGCGGTGATCCCAGTCATTTCCGGAATGCGTGCCCGAGACTACAAGTGCAAATCACACAAGCGAATCCGGTGAACCAAATCTCGAACCAAGTGACGCGCGGACGAGCTTTTAATATAACCGCGCACCAAGCGCAAGCGAATAATGACGTAGTTAATGGTACATTTTTGCTTAACGGACATTATGCTTCCGTACTTTTTGATACTGGCGCCGATAGAAGTTTTATTTCTCGCGCATTTGAACAAAAACTTGCACGACCGCGAGCAAACTTAAACGAAAACTTTTCAGTTGAATTGGCTAATGGTGAAACTATTTTAATAAACTCCGTGATCAAAGATTGCACGCTTAACCTTAACGAAAACGATTTTCTAATCGACCTCATCCCCATGCCTCTTGGAAGTTTCGATGTTATCATTGGTATGGACTGGCTCTCGCAAAATCGCGCCGAAGTAATCTGCGCCAAGAAGTTGATTCGCATTCCTCGGGAAAATGGTGATCTGCACATCTACGGCGAGAAACCCTCCAGTGGTCTTAAGCTTATGTCATGCACTGAAGCCCGAAGACTCATGTGGAAGAAGTGTATTGCATTTTTAGCCCATGTGGTTAAACCCGATGAAGGGAAGAAGAAACTTCGCGAAATCCCTATTGTGCGTGACTTCCATGAAGTTTTTCCCGATGATCTTCCTGGTATCCCTCCCGCCCGTGAAGTCGAGTTTCGTGTTGATCTTGTCCCTGGTGCTTCCCCCGTAGCCAAATCTCCTTATCGTCTTGCACCCGCTGAAATGCAAGAATTGGCAAGTCAACTTCAAGAGTTGACCGCTAAAGGATTCATTCGCCCTAGCTCTTCGCCCTGGGGTGCCCCGGTGTTGTTCGTTAAAAAGAAAGATGGTACGTTTCGCATGTGTATCGATTACCGCGAGTTGAACAAACTCACCATTAAGAACCGGTATCCCTTACCGCGCATTGACGACCTCTTTGATCAACTCCAAAGTGCCTCTTGTTTCTCCAAGATCGATCTCCGCTCTGGCTATCACCAGTTGCGCATCCGCGATGAAGATATTCCCAAGACTGCTTTTCGTACTCGCTATGGCCATTTTGAATTCTTGGTCATGTCCTTCGGTTTAACCAACGCACCCGCCGTTTTCATGGATCTAATGAATCGGGTGTGTAGGCCTTTCTTGGATAAATTCGTGATTGTGTTTATCGATGATGTTCTGGTGTATTCTAAGACCAAGGCCGAGCATGAGCAACATCTTCGGTTGGTGTTGCAAAAGCTTAGAGCCGAGCAGCTCTTTGCCAAGCTCTCCAAGTGTGAATTCTGGTCTGATGAAGTACAGTTTCTTGGTCATGTTGTAAACAAGATGGGTATTCATGTCGACCCATCCAAGATTGAAGCAATCAAGAACTGGATTACGCCATCCACTCCTACCGAAATCCGTTCCTTTTTGGGCTTAGCTGGTTACTACCGGCGATTTATTTCGAACTTCTCAAAGATCGCATTGCCTTTAACAGCTCTGACGCACAAAGGTAAACCGTATATTTGGGGCTCGAAGCAAGAAGAAGCCTTTCTAACGCTCAAGCGTTTGTTATGTGAAGCTCCTGTCCTTGCGCTACCTGAGGGTAATGAAGATTTTGTCGTGTATTGCGATGCATCCAACCAAGGTCTCGGTTGTGTTCTTATGCAACGAGGCAAGGTTATCGCTTACGCATCAAGGCAACTCAAGGTTCATGAAAAGAATTATACAACTCACGACCTCGAACTAGGCGCAGTTGTATTTGCCTTGAAGATCTGGAGACACTACCTTTATGGTACTAAGTGTATCCTTTACACCGACCATAAAAGCCTTCAGCACATTTTTGATCAGAAGGAACTTAACATGAGACAACGCCGATGGAACGAACTCATCAGCGATTACGATTGTGAGATCCGGTATCATCCTGGTAAGGCTAATGTGGTAGCCGATGCGCTCAGCCGCAAACCCTGCCAGCTTAACTGTATCTTGCCGCGCACGCAGCTTCACTTTGCGCCGATTCAGAGCAATCTTGAATCACGCATTCGCGACGCGCAGCGCGCATCCATCAGTAATGGTAACCTTCGCGCCGAGTTAGCGTGTGGCGCGGAAGCTCACTTTGTCCCTAATCTGAGTGGAATTCTCTGCTATCTCAATCGCATCTGGATTCCCTTTGATGAGAATCTTCGCGCTGATATCCTGAGTGAAGCGCATAAATCTCGGTATTCTATTCATCCCGGCGCTGATAAAATGTACAAGGATTTGCGCATTACTTATTGGTGGCCCGGTATGAAAAAGGATATTGCTGTGTTCGTAGCTAAATGCCTGACTTGTTCTAAGGTAAAAGCTGAACACCAACGCCATCTGGTTTGCTCGAACAACCAGAAATTCCTGTGTGGAAATGGGAAAGTATAGCAATGGACTTTATTACCAAGTTACCTTTGACAGTAAGCAAACATGATAGCATTTGGGTAATAGTGGATCGTTTGACTAAGTCTGCTCACTTTCTGCCCATTCGTGAAAACTACCGTGTTGAGCAACTCGCGCAGCTTTATGTCAAAGAGATTGTCTGCCGTCATGGTACTCCTTTGAGCATCATATCCGATCGCGATGGCCGTTTTATATCCCGCTTTTGGAAATCTCTCCAATCTGCGCTAGGAACTCGCTTGGACATGAGTACTGCATATCATCCTCAGACTGACGGACAGTCTGAGCGAACTATTCAAACTCTTGAGGATATGCTCCGATCTTGTGTTCTTGATTTTGGAGGTAATTGGGATTCACACCTACCTCTGGTCGAGTTCTCTTATAATAACAGCTATCATTCCAGTATTGGTATGGCCCCATTTGAAGCACTTTACGGTCGTAAGTGCCGCTCCCCGATTTGTTGGAGCGAAGTGGGTGAAGCTCAAATCACAGGACCCGAACTAGTTCAAGAGACAACCGATAAAATCGCCAAGATCCGTGATCATCTGCTGACTGCCAGAACCCGACAGAAGAGTTACGCAGATCGCAGGCGGAAGCCTCTCGAATTTCAAGTTGGTGATCTTGTTCTCCTCAAAGTGTCGCCCTGGAAGGGTGTTGTCCGCTTTGGGAAGAAAGGTAAGCTTGCTCCTCGCTATGTTGGTCCATTCAAGATTCTCGTGCGTGTGGGAAAAGTTGCCTACAAACTAGACCTGCCGCCCGCGCTCAGCAATGTGCATCCAACGTTCCATGTATCCAATCTCAAGAAGTGTTTAGCCGACGAGAACCTTCACATTCCACTTGATGAAGTTCAAGTTGACGAATCCATGCATTTCGTTGAGAAGCCTGTTGAGATTATGGATCACGAGGTTAAGCAAACCAAGCGCAGTCGCATCCCTATCGTGAAAGTCCGCTGGGAGTCCAAGCGCGGAGCCGAGTTTACATGGGAAAGGGAAGATCAAATGAAGATCAAGTACCCGCACCTGTTCTCTGCGCAGCCTACTTCGAGATAAATTTCGGGACGAAATTTCTTAAAGTAGGGGAGACTGTGACATCTGCCCGAATCCGACCCGACCCAGGTACCCGTTTTCTGATCCGATTCTTTTTATGATTTAAAATTTAATTATTTTCTTTTAAAACTTGACATTTAAAATATATATATTACTAATAATATTTTCCTTCCCGCCTCTTCCTCTCTCTTCCTTTCCGCCGTCCCGTCCCTCTTCTTCTCTCCGCCTTCTTTTCCCTCTTGTTGCCGTCCCGCCTCTTTCTCTCTCTTGTCGTCGTTCCGCCCTTAAGCCTTGAACCCCCCCCCCCTTCTCTTTGGTTGTCCTTTGTTTCTTCCCGCCTAAGGTTGTCTGCGCAGCTCCACGCGCCAGACTCCTTACAAGGAAGCCTGCGTGAAGACCATCTGTTGCTGCGGTACGCGAGGCGAACTGTCCCCGCAGCGCGCTCAGAAATATAGTTCTTCCCGCAGCGCGCTAAGGAATATAGTTCTCGCAGCGCGCTTAGAATTGTAGTTCTTCCCGCAGTGCGCTAAGGTTTGTTCGGTCTGCCTTCGCGCTCACAGCGCTCGAGCCTTCTCGCGCTAAACCCTTTGAGTCTTCTGTTTAATCTAGCCGTTTACTTTTGTGATGTCTTATCTTCTGTGCTGTTGACCTGACCTATCTTATGTCTGAAAAGTTACTTTCGGCGCAGCATGCGCACCAACCCCATTGGTTGGCAGAAAAAGTGACTGACACTATCTTTTGAGATCTGCTTTTCCATGCTTGACCAGTACCTTTATCTGAACCGCCCATGCTTTTACTGTTACCTGTCAGCTTTTCCCTTGTCCCCTGCAGCTGTCATATCTTTTGATATCTTTTGCTTTTGGAATCTTTTGCTTTTTGGAGATCTTTTCCCCTTTTCTAGGGATTGTGTTCCCTAGGGTTTCCCTATAAATAATAATGCTATTTTCCTAACACTACACACACAAATACTTATTATCTTCCTTGCTCTCTGCCGTTGATCCTCTGCCGTCTCCTCTCTCTGCCTTCGTCCTCTCTCCTGTTCTGCCCAGATTCCCGGTAATATATAATATATATATGATAATTTGTTAAAGATACATATTACTATGCTATCATATATTCAAGACATTAAAACAAATCATTAAAACAATAATCTTATTTATAGGTTAACTTGTGCTTGTTTAAAGTTGGTTCTTGCATTATCTTTCGACGCATCTTTATCAAGTGAGTAATCTCGTATCTAATCCCTTTTTTTATTTTTAATGTTTTGGGATGTTCATGTGTTCGTACAAACTCGAGTCTTAAACTTGTTTATGAACTTTAGTCGCGCAGTATCCCATGTGTTGAGGACGTTTACTTGGCTGTTTATTTGTATGTGTGTATCATTAACCGCTTTGTTCGGCCTATTCCGAAGTTTTCATGGATCCATTAGATGAACACGGGAGACCTATCGTTTACGGTTTTCTTTGTTTACACTTGCACAGATGTTTTCTTGTTTTTTGTGCTCATTTGGGAGCACGGATTGAACTATGAACTATGATCTATTTAGGCTTGATCGCAATCTGATTACACCCTTATTAAACACCAGACATACACGTGTTGCGCGCAGTGATTATTGTTATCTATTATCTATTAAACTTGATTTCTCACCAACACGCAAGTGTTTGACGTTTTATTTTAACACATGTTCAGGTTTGCTGTAGCTACATTTGGAGCTTGTGGACACGTAGGACGTTTTTACTTTTGGACCTAGATTAAAATATACCAAGACAAGTTATTGTTGTTCGAATATTTTGCCTTATAGTATAATGATTTATGTTGATTTATGTTATCTTGTGTTTACGTTGCGCGTGCGCGAATGAATATATTTATTAAATATTGACACCCAAATAGTGTCACGAGTAATGAAACAATATGTGGCGCCCCGATGTATAATCCGCCTTTGGTCGGGGTGTTACAGAGACAAACGTATGTTTTTTTTTGTTAAGAGGTTTTCAGACCCACTAAAAGCTCTTACTGGTTCAGATGCTATTAAAACGCTGAACCTCTTAATGTCAGAAAAAACAAACAACCCCACGTCTGATTACGTCTGACTGAATCAGACGTTTTCCTCTATTCAGAGAAAAGAGGCAAAAACAAACTGAGCCTTCATTTACGAGGCAAACAAACAATGTTCGTGTCTCTATTCATTAATTGACCACAACTCCACAAGTGGTAAAGTTGACTTCCAAACTACATTTGTATTTTTTATATTAAGTTAAATTTTATTGATCTAATTGTTTAATTTAAATAATTGAGGAAAGTGATTGTTGTAGATAAAAAAATAGGAAGTGTAAAGAGTGACGCTTGATAAATAGTGATTAAAGTGTTGTCATTATGAAATGTGAAATCAAAATTTTAAAGGTTGACGAAAAGCTATATTATTGATAAATAAACGAATCGTGTGGGGCTTTTCTAGTAGGCTTGCACCTACTTACACCAAACGTAGGGGAAAACGTCTTCTCCTTTAATTTTATTGGTTCTTATGAATAATGGCCCAATCTTCAAAATTTTAGAGCGTTTTGTACAAAGCGCTGAGAGAGGTTTTGAAGTCCATGGCGCCCTGGGAGGCAACGTTCATGACGTTTTTGGGGGCTTTTTGCACCTTTATGACGCCAATACACGTTGCTATTGCTAAATATAGAAACTATATAGCTATGAGCCTACAATTATTACTAGGTATAAATGTAATACATAATTCTTTCAAAATTTTTCTTAAATGACAATTTAGTTCATCCAATTATCTCTATTCTCTGACTATTAAAGATCACCCTCAGAACGAAACACGTCATAGATTTAAATAACTTTTTTAGTTTAATATTGGGGTGCTAATCATTATAAAGTTATTTAGTTGAATTGAGTTATTTTAATTTTAATTTCGTGAAACGAATACAACAATGGTTACATGTCATTAATATATGATTAATATATGATTTGTAATGAATTTTGAATCTCATCAAGTGAAAGGAATGATTCTTCCCCGGAGTGGCCAAACGAAAAGGAGAACAAGGGAGTTGGTCTTTATTAGAAGATGATTCCTAAAGATTATATGCTACTTATATTATAACTTAACTTTTATGAAAGTAAACCGGTGTTCTTAATAAACAAGATTATATAGTAATTTAAATTAAAACGAGTATACATAAATACACCGGACACGATCAATAAAGAACTATAAAAATCACAATATTCACCCTTGTATATGCTTATTAGATGTCGTGGAAGAGAGAAATAACACGATTAGATGGTTATATAATCACATTCTATATCAGGTCTTAACCACTTGTCAGATAATTATGTGATTTGTGCTTCTCTGCTTCAAATTGATTATGTATCGAGCATCCCTCGTGTGTGTGTGTGTGTATACACACCTAATTATTTATTATTTTATAAAGTAAGTCAGTTAATTTATATAAACCATGATTAAACGTATACATTAAAAGTTTAAAACAATAAAGTTTATGCAAATATATTTTTAAAATAACTATCTGTTATACTAATATAGTGTAACTTTTAAACGTACCCAATATTTTTTAATACATTATTATTTGTTTTGGTTTGATTGGCATTTTCAAATAATTAACATGTTCCATCAATGTTCTTTTAGCTTGATGTCCTCTCGTGTTTCCATCTAGCTTCATATGAATCATGCACTATTTTAGTTCACTTTTTGCTATCTTGTTTGGATGCCCATTGTCTTTAGCTTGATGCTTATATGCCATGTTGAATCATTCATGTTCTTTAAAGTATCTCTCATGTTTTCTTTCTTATATATAGCCCGTACAATTATGAGTATTATCGAGTCGAATTACTTGTAAGATTTGGGGTTTCGACTTTTAACAGTTTGATGAAATGTAAAGTCTATACGATTCTTTAGATTGGATATTTTATGATATGATGCGATTCGAATTTAGATATAGAATTAGATTCATATATAATCCTACTTTTTGTTAAATAGATTTGGTTGAAACTAAAACCCGAACAATATCTTACTAGCCGAACCCAAGATAACTCTTTATAAAATTCTTTGACTTGGTGAAGAAAAACTAGATTAATATAATGTGTCATTCAACCGATAGTTTGTCTTTGGAACGTGACAGAACTTGTAATTTGTGTTCTCCTATGTAAGAAGGGCTAGGTTTGAATTACTTGATGGGCTAACATGAAGATGAAGACCATGTGGGCCAGCCTGTTATGATTAAAACCTAAGGGGTCTATTATATCCTTACAAATATTATAAATACATATATATCCAAACAAAAATTAAAATTTTAACAATTTAATAAATGACCATTTTACCATTATTGTTCTAAAATTTTAACTTTCATATATGTCCATTTTTTAACGAATATACCATTCTATCCATTTCCATTACAAAACGAGTTTATACTCTATGCTATTATTTTAATTTTGATTGGCGTTTTTAATCTTTGACGAGAACCAAATCGGCTCTCGTCACTTCTTCAAAATCGCAAACGCTTCAAAAGTTTGTCGCATAGAACGTTCTACATTGTAAACCTTTTATTGCATTCAATTGAACCAGGATAACATGGTCATTTTTTATATTGTTTTTAATGACTCGGCTATATATAATATATTAATAACTTTGTAAAAACATATATGGTATTTTTAGTTTCGTGTGGGTATATATGATATTTTTAATATTTATAAGGGTATATATGAAACTCCCTCTAGTTTTATTGTTGTGCAAGTTATTAACCTTAATCTCGTTCTATAAATATTCTAGTCACGTAATTATAATTTTTTGTCTGAGTTTAACGACATAACATAGTTGCAACCCGTGGATCTAGCTCCATCGCTGGGATCGAACCACGTTAAATTCTCGTGTTGTTTATATTTTCTGTGATTCTGCATGAATAATCCAATTTGCACCATTGTGTTCTTAGCAAGGTGATTTACATTTTATACACTATTAAAATATAATAAATGAGTACTTCTCAAATAACTAAATAAAAAATAATACTGAATTCTGTTAAAATTGTGAGAGATGGTTTATACATTACTAACCCGTGTGCTACACGGGTAAGTAACCTAGTTACTAAAATATATTTATTTGTTATAACTGTAAGCGGGGTCAATTCTGCCCAAATGTTATAAACTTATGATAAGATTTGGGTTTTTATATGATAAAGTAAGAGGAGTAGTTAACCGCCTACTCAAATTAGTTGTTCCACTGGTGAACGTCTTGTGTGGGGTAGTTATAATTGGAGGCGATAAAATATATCAATTTGTGTTATTTTTGTTATTTATAGATATTTCGGTTTTTAGATTTTCATACCGATCGGTTTTTATTATAAGCGTTTGGTTAATTTATATATATTTAACAATCAACAACAAGTAATACGTTGTTGATAAAAGTATTACAAACTTTTTCTTAAATATAACATACTATTTATTAGAAATTATACTGAGTTTGTTTTAAAATTAGTTCGTTATTCATACACATATAACCATAATTGAATCATAAAGATCGGTTTTTGAAACCAGGTTTTGAAACATCGATTTGATCATTTTAGTATGGTTTTCTCGATTATTCGATATTTCTACTCACCTCTAATTTATTTAACATATTTCTCAAACATTAGGTAATTGTTATCCATATGTAATATTTTTTTTAAAGGTACTTTTGAGTTTTGACTACGAATTTAATTGATTAAATATAATACCTAACAAAGTTATCATTAATATTGGGTTAATGAGGTTTTATTTTGTTTTGTTGTTGTTGTCATTTTAATTTTTAGAATCTAGATTAGTATCATCATTTTGGTTTTTATTCTCCTTGACTCGACGGTGATGGTGGAGGGGACGGTGGCGAATAGTGATAGGGTGTGCCTTATAGTTATGACCGATGGTGATGGGGGTAGCCAGGTGGGTTCGTGTTAGCAAATGGTTAAGAGATGTGGGCTTGGTGATCATGATGTGATGATGAATGAAGATGGCTATCATGATAGGATGATTAACTTGTTGCATGGCAAGAAAATATGACACGGAATGACACAAATTTTGTAGTTATGCGGTAGGTCTAAAAATGTATAGGTTGGTTTTGATCGAACTCGTGAACACGTTTAGCTAAAGGGATCGTGTACTAATAAATAGGGTTCAAAGATTATCCCATTTAACATGTTTATATTATTATTTTTAAATTTAAATTTAAATTATATGCTTTATATCATAATTGAATTTTGTACGTCAAAATTTAAATATGGAAAAAAAATATAAAGTTTTATAGTTTAAGTGCAATTATTTGTACATATTTTTGTATTCTTTTAGTTGTAAATTTATAATAACTAAAGTGTATTTGAAGAGGTATGTACCCGCCTCAACACCGAGCAAGGCGGGTCAACCCACAAGATAAACACATTATGAAGGCACAAAGCCAAAACCTATGCGCATGGCGCATACAAAACATGCTCAGGCATCATATGCCCAGGCACACATATGCTCGCGCATCACATATGCGCGCGGCGCATATCACATGCTCGTGCATATCACATCTGCCCAGGCACACATATGCTCGCGCATCACATATGCGCGCGGCGCACCAGCGCGCGGCGCATATCACATGCTCGTGCATATCACATCTGCGCATGAAATATCTGCGCGTGAGAATAAAGAGAAGACCTCGCGCATCCTCAGGATGGGCGCATATCACACATGCACATAATCGACCTCGTCCTTATCCAAATCAGGATTAGGGCAACCTTGATTGTGCACGTCAGACAACCTTTCAGAAGGCATCTTTTTAAGGAATAAGAATATGCTGATGTTGACAGCTGCCAAATGAAAGGTCGACAACTCAGCATGACACATGTGCTACCACGTGATTACAACCAACGAGAAAGCGCCAGGTGTTCCAGAGGACACGTGGCGCAGTGCGATTGGAGGAGGCCAACGAGGTTGAGCCTAATCAGTGGAAACCCTAGCACTATAAATACAGCATCAACTCCACTTTGATGGAGACATTCATACTCAATCATTGACAGTTACAGACACATTGATTCACATTGAAGCATATTCAATCACACAATCATACAGAGTAACATACAGTATTCAGCTATTAAGCAATACTCTCCCAATTCCCTTACTCTCACATTATTATCTTCTCCTACACATACTTATTCTCACGCCGGAGGGTTACCCCAAAGAGGACCCCTCTGTCCCTTTCTGAGGGGTAAGTAACGGCGCTGTTCATTTTGTAGGTGGAAGAACACTGATCCAGAAGAACCATCGGTGAAATAGTATAATCACACCCGAGGAAAGTAGATCTGCTACCAGTGAGTAGATCCACGTTTCTTCATTGGCGCCATCCACTGTTACATCGGCAATCAGATCTAATCAGATCTACAAAAAAATCAATCACCATGGTTTCTGGCATTCGTAACGTTGATCAAGCTCTGGAGGATATTGAACGTGAGGGTGTTAACGACGGACAGCAGGTTCTGAGGGTTCCGCGTGATTCTACGCGTACCACCAGCAACCGTCCCTTCGTCACAACCCCTCACGGCCAGACTGAAACTCCTCCAGACGATCTCGCGTTACAAAATATGGCCGGCGCGAAACTGAAAGGACCAATGGGTCCAGAAGAAGAAACAAATGATCCGAATGAATGGCTCATAAACGAGCAGCGGCGTCTGATGGAAAAGTACAACGAAATGGTCAAACAGAAGAAGCTAGCCGACCAAACACAAAGGCAAGCGTTTGATAAGCAGACTACAAAGAGGCCGCGCGCGCCGGAAGAAGGACATTCTGTTCACACTGCACACACTGAGTTCAGAGATGAAGAAGTGCATAGCATGAGGAAGACGCGGGATACTCATGCAGGAGGCTCACAGCTCCTCGCGCCTGTGAACATGGCGCCTGGAGCCAGAGCAGATCTGGATCTGCACATGCCATACAGCCCACCGGTCAGAGGGCAAGTGGACGTAACCACACCCTACAGACCAGCCATCTTGGTAAAACACTCAAAGTTTACTGCGCGCATCGCGCAGGCTCCCATCCAGCACAAGACCAAGATGCCAAGTGGTCTGGGCAAATATGATGGCACAACAGATCCAGATGACTTTTTGCAAGGTTTCTATAACACGGGAAACCTAGAGAGCTGGACGATGCCAACATGGTGTCATATGTTTGCTCGCTGCCTCACGGGCGCAGCGCGGGTATGGTTCGAGAGCTTGCCGACTGGGCAAATTGATGGGTTCGAGGAACTATTAGAAAAGTTTCAAGCCCACTTCGTACAGCAGCGCAGGCACACGCGCGATCCTGATGACATCATGCACTGCGTACGCAGGAATGATGAAACGATTGAAGATTACATCACTCGTTTCAATCAGGAGTCCCTGGCAATCGGGGGTATAACTGAGCAGCTCCTGCGCGTGGCCTTTATACAAGGCGCGCGCAGTGATCAACTCCGCCGAGCTCTCGTAAGCAAAGATGGTATGCCCACCACTTGGGCAAAACTAATGGAAGCCTCGCGAGTCTTCGCGAGAAATGAAAAACAGATTGCCCAAGATAGGGCAAGAGAAAGAGCGCATCAGGCTGAATCACCGCGCAGCAAAGAGAAGAGGGCCAAACAGAACTCTGTATGGTCCAGGTTGCAGCCAACAAGTTTTTCTTCAGCAGAAAAGCAAGCGCAACCAAGCTCACCCCAGCCCCAAAAAGATGTTCGTAATCGCGGGGATGGTGACAAGAGGGAGGGCGGCAGAGATCCTAGCAGACCTCTGCCAAGAATATGGACTCCACTCACTAAAACACCTTCACAGGTGTTAAGTACTGAGAATGTTCAATTCAAGCCCCCCAAGCAACTACACTACAAGGGACCGCAAAACAGTGGCAAATATTGTGAATTTCACAGGTCCCCGGGCCACAACACCGACGCATGCCATCATTTAAAGGATGCGATCGAGAAGGATGTAAAATCAGGCAGGCTGGCTCACTTGGTGAAAAACCAAATAATAGAAGATGAGCAACCGGAAGGAGCCTCTGCCAGCAAGAAATACAAAAGAATCTGTGTGGCTGAGGGGGGACGACAAGGGCAGACGTCAAAAAAGAGAAGCGCGCAAATCCACGGAGATTGGCGCGAGCAGCAAGTCATCTTCCCAAGAATCAGGGGAGGCCCTTCAATAAGCAGTCCTCTCGTCATCACCACACACATTGCTCATTACGAAGTGTCAAAGGTCCTGGTGGACACTGGAAGCGAATCTGACATTATGTATGAGCAATGTTTCAGAAAGTTAGACCCGGCAGACCAAGCGCGGCTCGAAATTGTGAACGCACCAATCTGTGGTGTCTCAAATAAATTATCCATCCCCTAGGCCAGATTCAGTTTGAACTAACTATGGGGGATGATGAGCACAAGCGAGCCGAAGTTGTCAACTTCTTGGTCTTGCCCACCACGTCATGCCACAATATGATCCTGGGTAGGGGAATGATTGCCCAATTTAATGCTGTACCGTCGCCAGCGCACGGCGCATTGGGGTTCCCTACACCAACAGGCGTAACATTTGTTTACCGCGATCATTTGTGCGCAGTGACAAGTACGCCGCGGGAAGGGAGAATGAAACTTCCAATGGCGGACAATGCGCCAGAGAAGTGGATTTTAAACCCAAAATTCCCAGAGCAAACGGTCACAATTGGCGCTACCATTTCAGACGAAACGAGATTGAGAATGAAAAAGTTGCTCACAAAATACACGTCGGTTTTCGCGTGGCAACACTCCGATATGACGGGGGTCCCGCGAGACTTGGCGCAACATTCTCTTAACACGTTCAAGTCGGTGGAGCCAATTGCTCAGAAAAAGAGAATCATGGGGGATGAAAAGGCGAAGGCCATGAATGAGCAAGTGGAGGACCTGTTGCGCGCAAACATCATCCGCCCGATCCGATACCAGACGTGGGTAGCCAATCCTGTGATGGTAAAGAAAAGCAATGGGTCATGGAGGATGTGTATTGACTTCAAGGACCTCAACAAAGCATGTCCGAAAGACTGTTACCCCCTCCCAAACATCGACGCAAAGGTGGACTCCGTGGCGCCATTCAAGCTCAAATGTTTCCTGGATGCCTACAAAGGCTATCACCAGATTCAAATGGCACCACAGGACGAAGACAAGACTGCCTTCAGAACCGACAAGGGTGTTTTTTGTTACACAAAAACGCCCTTTGGTTTAAAGAATGCGGGCGCTACCTATCAGAGACTTATGGATTCGGTTTTCAGTGAACAAATCGGAAGAAATCTAGAAGTCTACGTTGATGATTGGTGATCAAGAGCAGGGAGGAGAGACAAATGCTCAAAGACATCGAGGAAACTCTTCAGCGCCTAACGGAAGTTAACATGAAGCTCAACCCGAGCAAATGTACTTTCGGCGCGGAAGAGGGGAAATTTCTTGGTGTAATGGTTACTAAGGATGGTTTCAAGGTGAACCCTGAAAAGGTGGAAGCCATCCTTGACATGCCTTCACCATCCACCATGAAAGAGGTTCAGAAGCTGAATGGTAGATTGGTGTCAATCAACAGGTTCCTAGCGAACCACGCCAGCAAATCTACTCCATTCGTTTACACTTTTGAGGAACTGCTTGAAGAAGAGCCAATTCAAGTGGACGCCTGAGGCTGAGCAAGCTTTCAGTGAGATAAAAGAATGTCTCATAAAGCTGCCCGCGCTCACAGCTCCACTTCCTGGCGAAACCCTTACATTGTACTTGTCAGCTGGAGACCGCGCCATCGGCGCGTAGTATTATTGGTGGATCGCAAGGGGATCCAAACGCCAATATACTATGTGAGTCGGGTGCTGACAGACCCTGAGACGCGCTATTCATCATGGAAAAGTTAGTTTTGTCACTAACACACGCGTCGCGCAAGCTTCACAGATACTTCAATGGTCATCCGATTGAAGTTCTGACAGGTTACAACATCCAGCAAGTCTTGCGACGCCCAGCGCTCTCCGGAAGGCTGACAAAGTGGGCGCTGGAATTGGGTGAACACACGATCACTTATAAGCCCCGTCCAGCAATAAAGGGTCAAGTTTTGGCGGATTTCATCACGGAAATCCAGAGGGAAAGATTGAAGAAGCTCAGCGCGAGGTAGACCCTCCGCGAGCAAATGATGAAGAAGATGTTTGGAGGCTATTCACTGATGGAGCCTCCAACAGCGAAGGGTCGGCGCAGGCCTCAAACTGGTGGACCCTGATAATCATGAATATACTTATGCTATTAGGTTGGACTTCAAGAGTACCAACAATGAGGCTGAGTATGAAGCCCTGCTGGCTGGTCTGCGTATTGCGCGCAAGTTTGGAGTTAAAAGGCTAGAGGCACATGTTGATTCTTACTTGGTAGCTGCACAGGTCAATGGCCTTTATGATGCCAAGGAGAACACCATGCCTCTATATCTAGAGCAGGCAAAAAAGCTCGTTGAGCAGTTTGACTTCTTCAAAATCATACACATCTCGCGCAGCGAAAACAAGTCCGCTGACGCGTTGAGTAAGATGGCATCAACTAATTTTGATCACTTTGCCAAAGATGTCAGGGTGGAAGTGATGAGCAACCCGTCAGTGCAAACGCAATCGGTCCTTGTAATTCATACAACCCCTTCATCCTGGATAACTCAATAATGGAATTCCTGAAGGAGGGGACGTTACCGGACGATCGCGCACAGGCGAGAAAGATAAGACACAAGGCGCAGAACTATGAACTACTTGATGGTACATTATATCGACGCTCTTATCTTGGATCCGCTCATGAAATGCCTGGATGCTGAAGAAGCAAGCTATGTGATTAGGGAGATTCACGAAGGAATCTGCGGCATACACGCTGGCCCGCGCATGGTGGTTGCCAAGGCAATGAGCTCGGGCTACTATTGGCCAGGCATGTACTTGGATGCGCTAACAGAAATACAAAAATGCAAGGCATGTCAGAGCTACGCGCCAAACACCATGCGGCCAAAGAACAACTTGATTCCGGTGACCTCTGCATGGCCTTTCCACAAATGGGCCATTGATATCGTGGGGCCCTGCCGCAAGCGCAAGGGCGAGTGAAATTTTTGGTAGTGGCGATAGACTATTTCACAAAATGGGTTGAGGCCAAGCCACTAGCAAAAATCACAGCTGAGGCGATGAAGCAATTTATCTGGAGCCACATCATTTGCCGTTTTGGCCTTCCTATGGAAATTGTGAGCGACAATGGCAAACAATTCACTGACAGGAAGATATCCAGCTGGCTCAAAGAATTGCACATCAACCAAATCTTCACTTCGGTCTACCACCCTCAGGGGAATGGCCAAGTGGATGAGCGCGAATCAAAGTTTGTTAAATGGGCTGAAGAAAAGGTTGGAGGGAGAATCCCATTCTTGGGTCGAAGAGTTACCTAATGTCCTGTGGGCGCACAGGACATTAAGCAAAACTAGCAATGGCGAATCCCCGTTCAGCCTAACCTATGGGACAGGAGGCTATGATCCAGCAGAAAATTGGGATGCCCATCCCATAGGGTACTCATGATGAGCAAGACTGATAACGAGCGCGAAAGAAGATTGGACCTTAACTTGCTTGAAGGCGCAGAGAGAAGCGGCTATCATCAATGAAGCCAGATACAAGAAAAAGCTGGAAAAATATTATAATCAGCGCGGTTAAAGAGTGCCACTTCAAGAAAAATGATTTTGTCCTTCGAAACAATGAAGCTAGCCGCGCAATACTCCCAGGAGAAAAATGTCCCCCAATTGGGAGGGACCTTATCAAATTTCAGAAGATTTGGGAAAAGGCGCGTACACTTTAAAAGATTTGAACGGAAAAAAGATTACCGCGCGCGTGTGGAACGCGGCACAACTTAGAAAATGCTTCATGTAAAGTTCAAATATGTAATCAAGGCTTTTAAGCCATCATGAATGATGATTCGCGCTATCTTTCTATATTTGTTCTATTACCTTTGCATACATGTTTTCACACTTCCTTTATTAATTTTGGAGCAATATGACAACACTATATTGACTTCAAAACGAAATAAACGAAGTAAAGCATACATGCGCGAGCCTTAGCTCAAACGCGTTAACGAGTCTTAACTCTAAAACGTCAGGGCCTTAGCCCAAACTACGAGCCTTAGCTCAAACACGTTAATGAGTCTTAACTCTAAAAACGTCAGGGCCTTAGCCCCAAACAAAGAGCCTTAGCTCAAAACACTCACAACATCCATCTTACATCCCGCACAGCCTGATCATAAAAATCCTTAAACACAACTAAGGCAAAGTACATGCCATATCATAGTGTTAAGGTCTCAGGTCGAGGTCGCGCGCGGAATCATAGTGGATATCTGAGTAACACATGCTGACATTGTAATGGCTAAAACTCATACTTCCATATTAAAACAGCGCGGACCTCGGACGCGCAAAAAAGGAATTGAGAAAAAGATATCGCGCAATGCCAGCATAAACAAGATACTGCGAAACCACTTACAAAATAGGACTATGGTTAAGTGAATAATTTCCTTACAACCTTGTTCTTATTTTAACGTGCAAGCATATCTTATATCTATACAAGCAAACATGAAGAGATAAATGGAAATGCGCAAGATGTGAAAAAGGGAAAAACAAGTTTCATTCCATAGCATTGAAATTTACA
>NW_027504747.1:0-20179 GCF_021521415.1 Bidens hawaiensis
TGGGTAAGTAAGGTCGTCTCCACATGGAATCAGTGGAAAGTGAAAGTAAAGTTCATGATTATTAATTAATTAATTAACTAAAGAGGACAGTCGATGTCAATCAGTTTGAAAGATGATTATAAGAACACACGATTACTTGGAAAAGTTTGTAAACAATAATGAGAAGACGATTCACTTCAGGTTCAGGTAATGTGATGACCGACTAATTACAGATTCATAGGAATTAATTGCGCAGTAATTACTAAACCTAACAGTTGGGTTGTGAGGACAAACGATACCCTAACCGAATTGTTGACACAACTGAACTCCGGTTTACTCAATTACCAGTTTAATTCATGAAAATCAATTATAAGCAATGATTAACGATTACTGGTTCAATGACATAAGAGCTAACCCTACATGTGATGAACACAACTAGAAAAGTGATGCAAAGTTTGATAATCAAAAACACAAACTGTTTAAACAATCAATTCTAATGTAAAACAAGATTAAAGACGTTCAATCAAGTTCATAAGCATTCAAAACATAGAATCTGATCAAAGTTAGTTTACACAAAACCCTAGCCTAAAGTGAATACAATGGTTTAGCCTGACATCGACATCACGAAGAATTCGCTTATCTGATGAGAGGACGAAAGCATGCGATGAACGAACGAACCGGAGGCTTCGGGATGATGCAAAACCGTCCTAAGGCTTGTACTTGGTTGCTAGAATCAAGGTTATCTCGAATGGGGGCTGAAAACTCAATATATTAAAGTTAGGTTTAATTTTCCCGTAAAGAAGATGTTAGTGCGGCGCTAACATCCAAGGGGTGAGACTTTAGGGCCGCGCTAAAGACTCAGAATTCCGATGATCTTAGAGATACTCTGACATCACCATCAGGACCCCTTAACGCCCCGCTAAGGGTGTCTGACAGAATTTTCTTTATTTTCTTCATTTATTTTTCATAGGAAAGCGTGCCAATCATCATGAGTCTTCTACATCTTCGTTCCAAGCCCGTAATTCCTCCCGCTAAGCGTCCTTAACGTTAAGTATCCTGGAACACATAAACATGCTTGAAGTACCAAAGTTCACATAATATTTAAACTAAAAGTAAACAAATAATATAATAATATACACGACTTTACCCGACCATCACATCGCCACACTTATCTTTTGCTTGCCCTCAAGCAAACTCTCATGCAACACATACACCTTGACCGATGATTCATCAATTACCACGATTAATACTAGTAAGGTATAAGGTCATACCTAATTCCCAAGAACTGGCACTGTCAAGGTTGATAACCCACAAAATAATTTGATGTTACAATTTAAAACTATGGCAACGCCCAAACGAGTGTACTTTGTTTCCGGTGAAGACACACATGGTCATACCCATCATAATATAACATCTCTCCTCTCGGTTTAATATCTGGACTAGCATAAAATGTGCTAGTATCTCACTGCCCACAATAACAAGTATGAACACAATGTAATAAGCTTGGGAGCAAGTCATATCTCCACCCATATAAATGCTTTGGCACAAATGTAAATCAAGAGGGGCTTAAAATGGGTTGTAACGTGGCTAAGTGTAAGGGTATGGAAGGGAATTTTTAAAGTAGCTCAAATGATCCGATCCGGCTTATTACAAAACAACTAAATAAACAACGACCAATTTATTCAACCGACTAAACAACTAAACAAACTCACTGACTTTTATTTACAACCAATACTGACTAGAACATTGACTCTTTTTGAACTTTTCTTTGACTTTTCATTTTTTTTCAAGTATTATGAGTACCAAATTTTTTTTAGCATTACTCTTTTTGAAATTTAACACACATTTTTTTAACATAATAAACATAATGCTTAATACATCCTGTTGATAAATACTAAAACAATTACAAAAAAAATCTATTAAACCGGATCGTCTCACAATATAACGCCAGGGTTGATTGAATGAAAGAATAGGTCCAACAATGTTTTCAAAGAGAACCAAACCCCCGCCCCTTTCATTATCCACGCTAATATATATAACGTATGAGGCCCAACCCTCGATACCCACACTCTCACTCATCCAGGCGAGGCTTAACCTAATTGCCTCTATCATTTTTACATTCATGCCAAGCTAAGATCTCGAAATGCGTGAGACAACCAAGTTCTAGATATTATGAGCATACTGGTTACTCTTTATAATGGCACTCAGATGACAAGTGTATATACTATATATTATATGTGTATTATATATAAGGCAAATTTTACACACGTACTGGAGGAATTAGGCTGTCGACATGAAATATGTGTACCTGTCCCCATGACTCATTATCCCTATCTAAACGGTCCATTTTAATTTTTCTTTTAGAAAAACATTTGCATGGGAAGACTTTCGAGAAGCTTAAAACTAACCATGACCAAAGACCTCTACTTTGCATTAATAATAGCAATTAATTATTTACAATTCCGGCTTTTGCACACAATCAAGACACTCTAAGGCAAAAAAATTTAATTTTACCCCATCCCGACACTTGAGGTTGACATTGTCCTCAATGTTTAAAATTTAGCATTTAAAACAACATTAACGAGGAAGGGGTTAAAACTTACACTTATTTTATTAACTTTAAAACCGGGCTTAATGTGATGGTCCTAACACTTTATACAATATACAATTACACTTTTAACAATAAAACTAATAAATATGAAAAAAAAAATCACTTGATAGGAAAAATAAGCTACTCAACTGTACTCGTGCTTGCGCTCAACGAACTCGGCTCCTCAATTCACTCAACAGAATCTGCAAACTCTCACATGTGTAGAAGCACGCTTCTCACAACTGTTAGGATAGGTATTTTAAACCGTTTGCAAAATCGTGAATTTTAGTTACCAAGCCAAGTTATATAAATTTCATAATTAAATTTGTTAAACTGGTAAAATTGTTAAAAGACCTAACACACTTTGGTAGGAATCACGATTGCATTTAGCGTATGCAACAAGCCCTTTAAACCCTCAGGTAGCCCGGGTGGACGAGTGAGGTCTCGTGAGGGTTTATAGTGAACAACACCCACAAATTTCAAATACAACACAAAAATACAAATAAACAACAGCAGTTATAAAAGTTATGCATATATTACCCAGCCGATTACCCCTTTATACATTTTTCCCTTAAGTATATTAAGTTTAGTACAGACCATCATGATATTAAAACAAAAATAAGGGAAACATAAAAGATAAAACCAAAATTAACCGGTTGCTACTGCTACAGCATCCATCATCAACTACTCCGATTCACCGGCCTCGTCGGTGCCCGAACCTCCTGCCTCAGAATCACGCCCAGCATAACTTGATCCACCCATGTCAGAAGATGGCCTCAGACAGTCTGGCATCGGTACCTACAAATGATCAAATAAAGCTCGAAATCAAGTCTGACTCTCCTCATGCATCGCCAGCTGCCTCTCAAACACATACTCTAAGGTCAACGGCTGTGGATATGGTGGTAGACGGGTCGGCCGTGGTGCTCGTATGCGGGGCTGATCAAGTGGTCTCTTAATCTGATGTCTCTGCGAAATACTGCCCGCCCCAGCCGATACACGTGCCTCCACCCAACGTGGAGGATCCTCGTACGTACAAATACCCGCCTTCTGTGCAGCACAACCTCTGTTTCCAGATCCGGAGTCAAACAAGGAGCAGAATATTTCTCAAACACCCCTAATGCAGCTACAATCTGTGAGATAATGTGCCCTAAAGACGACCTAGTCTACAAACCCTCAGAACGACATACACCCCGGTTCATAGATGATAATAAAAGGGTAGCCAGGTTAACGTCATGATGGCCAATAATGCTATAGAAATATAACAAGTCCAGGTTGCTACACTTATCGTGACCCGACTGACGGCCAACGAAAGTGGAAGCAATAACTCTATGAATATACCTGTGAACGAGATCCCAAATGGAAGATGAAACCACATTACTAGAATGTAGGCCCTCAGCAATAGTAGACCAAAAAGCAGCCAAATCAACAGCTGTAATCCAATACCGTCGGGTCTCCTGAGTATAACCCCGAACACTCTCCGTAAAAGCACGCGACAGCACCTCCTCCGCAGTATACAACCCAGTAAGTACCGCAAATCTCGGCACGGACATCTCAAATAACTGCCTCCCCAACGAAAACGATATCGCATGTTCGCCATTGAAATCACTATTCTTGTGTCTAAATGTAGCATAAAACTCGCGAACCAACTCGACATATTGTTTCTTGTCGAACTTCAATATCGTGGCCAACGTGGCCCCAACAGAGTCCTAACCCTCTTGACCTGACCCAATGTGTCCAACAATCCCCAATCAAACGTACGATGACGTAATAGTGGCACATCCGAGATCCTATCTTACGTTTCTCTCTCCGAGGTATTCAAACTGAACCTCAATATAATATGCAGGGTACCCTCGTCACCCATAGTCTCTTCAGCCGGCTCCTCGACAATCGGAATTTCTTCCACCTAATAACGAATACGACGACCATATTGCTGAGCTACCGGGTCAAACTCGGGCTACCTAGCTTGCGCCTTGCGGGTCTCGAACCACTTTTTTCTTGTGACATATTGCAAAATAATAAATCCAATAATTAGCTCGGGTCACACGTAGTCGTATTGACCACCGTATAGTGTTTCGGTTGCGATTGTCATTACGATAAAATAATAACATATATATACACACACACACATATAATTATAAAACTAGAAAAATAAATAAAACAAGATTGTCGAGAATGCAAGTATAAAGCTTAGAAAACTCGGTTTATTCACCCGGATGGAGTTTAAGTATAGGTGATTAACCGTTTACTCATTTAAGGTTCGATTAATAAAAATTAATTCCCGACAATCCATCAAAAATTTACCAACCCGGGCATTCAAATATTTCCGTTCAAAAATTTACCAACCCGAGCAAAATCCGACCTCAAAAACTCGTCCCGACACATTCAAAAATCCCCACACATCAAAATAATCATATTCATTTAAGACCTGAAAAACACACTTTTTCATTCAAACACTCGTTTTCATCTTCAAATTATCACGTGTTAATCCCGAGCATGCCCGACACCTAAACCCACATAACCCTGTTATCACTTATTAACGATTTTTGAATTCAAAGCAATCCAAACCCAGCACACCCACCTCCCCGTTACCCTCCGCCATACCTACGTCACCTCACCACCGCCGGCTGTCTTCATCACCAACTCTTCGATGCACCACAACAGCAACCACACCTCACCACAGTCCTTCACCGATGTCCTTCTTCACCACAAACCCTCCGCATCATCGCCAACCCACCGCACACCCACCTCCACCGCGTCGCTGTCACCGTCCATCTTCACTGACACCCCACCGTTATCCGTCCCCACCACACCTGCATCACAACCCAAACACAAGCCATTTTGATGTAGATGTCGTACTCTAATAAAAAAAACAAGAATTTATAAGACTTAAATACCTATAACTAGTATGGGTAAGTGAGGTCGTCTCCACAAGGAATCAGTGAAAATTGCAAGTAAAGTTCAAGATTATTAATTAATTAACTAAAGCGGGCAGTTGATGTCAAGAAGTTTGTAAAGATGAATATAAGAACACACGATTACTTGGAAAGGTTTGTAAATAATAATGAGAAAACGATTCACTTCAGATTCATGTAATATGATGATCGACTAATTACAAATTCATAGAAATTAATTGCGCAGTAATTACTAAACCTAACAGTTGGTTGTGAGGACAAACGATACCCTAACCGAATTGTTGACACAACTGAACTCCGGTTTACCTAATTACCAGTTTAATGTACGAAAATCAATTATAAGCAATGACTAACGATTACTGGTTCAATGACATAAGAGCTAACCCTACATGTGATGAACACAACCAGAAAAGTGATTCAAATTTTGATAAACAAAAACATAAACTGTTTAAACAATCAATTCTAATGTAAAACAAGATTAAAGACATTCAATAAAGTTCATAAGCATTCAAAACACAGAATCTGTCACGCCCCAACCTACGGCGGAAATGTCAGGGTGTGAACTGATTGTCACAGCTCACAAGGTTACTATCATGGAACATTATAAGTTTCAATATCTATTTAATAATTTCAAATAAAACAATTATTCATTACAATATCTCAAAACAAACACAAATCAAAATTGTAAATTAATAGTCTCATTGAATTTCTTCTAGCATAAGTCCTTAAACGATCTTCTAACTTCAACTACATCATACGATGACCTGCATAAGCGTTGAAAATAGAATAGTTTTGTCAACACAAGGTTGAGTGAGTAAAACACCATATTTTCATGATTTTATATAATAATAAATAAGATAGCAAACTGTGTCAAGTGAGATAAGCAATTTAACCATAACATATAATATAAAATATATATAAACGTTTAAATGGATAAATGTATAATATAGAATCTGATCAAAGTTAGTTTACAGAAAACCCTAGCCTAAAGTGAATACAATGGTATAGCCTGACATCGGCATCACGAAGGATTCGCTTATCTGATGAGAGGACGAAAGCATGCGATGAACGGACGAACAGGAGGCTTCGGCATGGTGGAAAATCGTCTGATGGCTTGTACTTGGTTGAAGGAATGAAGGTTATCTCGAATGGGGGCTGAAAACTCAATATATTAAAGTTAGGTTTAATTTTCCCGTCAGGAGGATGTTAGCACGGCGCTAACATCCAAGGGGTGAGACTTTAGCGTCGCGCTAAAGACTTAAATTTCTGATAATCTTAGAGATACTCTAACATCACCATCATGACCCTTTAGCGCCGCGCTAAGGGTGTCTGACATAATTTTCTTTATTTTCTTCATTTATTTTGCATAGGAAAGCGTGTCAATCATCATGAGTCTTGTACATCTTCGTTCCAAGTCCGTAATTCCTCCCGCTAAGCGTCCTTAACGTCAAGTATCCTAAAACACATAAACATGTTTGAAGTACCAAAGTTTACATAATATTTAAACTAAAAGTAAACAAATAATATAATAATATATACGACTTTTACCCGACCATCAGTGCCCGGTTTTCAAAACCCAACCACAAACATTTTTGGCTGTTCGGGTTCCCAACCTGAAGATGAGATGGTGCAAGAGACACAAATAAACCCGGAGCCACAACCCGTCCTGGAGACTCGCGGCGGTTCGAGCAAACGCGGACGTCCGAGAAAACACGCAAAGAAACCCGCCGACGAACTTCGGGCTAAAAAGAACACCATATCGTTGAGTCTCGACGAGTGCGAACTATGTGCTCGTGCTTGGTGCGCGATATCGGAAGATGCCAAGTGCGGTAAGTTTTTAAAAAATATATATATTCTTTAAATTTCTTAGAACAAACTTTGAACTTGTAATGTTTTTATTTTTTTAGCGAACTATCAACAAATTGGCGTATTTTGGCACAAAATTAAAGAGTTGTTCCACGAACTTGGCGGGGACTCGCGTCGAGAAAAAGATTCCACAATCGAAATGGAACGATATCAACATCAAATGCACGGATTTCCATACGGTTCACTCTCGTATGACTCAAACGTGGAGTAGCGGTGTCTCTGACGCGGAAATAATGGAAAGGGCGTTGACAGAGTATCAACATAAGGTCTCGGGGAGCTTCAGTTACTTTGGCATATGGAAACAATACCTGAGGTTTCACCCAAAATGGGGCCCGATTATGAAGGCCAACACCGAAGGTGGTCTGCCTAAAAAAAGGTTTAAAACATCGTCTTTGTTTGATCCAGAAATGCCCTGTTCCGACGCTCGAAACTTCAACCTTAGCGATAATGAAGCCGAGAATCCTTATGCGGATATTACCGAGATACCTCGACCGAGGGGTAGAAGAAGCAAAGGAAAGGGAAAGGGGAAAGGGGTCGCGTCATCGTCGGAAACGTGTTCGAATGCCGAAATGGAAAGTCGTTTCAAAAAAATGAACATTCGACTCAAAGATATACAAGAACTTGGAGCTAAACATCTTCAAGTAACTTTGGACGCCTTCGAAGTACTTAAAAGGAATGAATTGAACCACGACATCGAGGTTTTAACAAAGGAGTTATCAGAAAACGACCCAAGAGTCCAATCTCCAAAAGCAATTTGGCAAGCGGAAATTTTTGTAAAATACAACATGTAGTCTTACTATTATTTATTGTTGTATTTTTTTTAATTTGATGTATTTTTTTATTTTAATTTAATTTTTATTTGTGAGTTTAATGTATTTTTTTAATTTTAATGTAGTTTTTTAATTTTATATCTAATTATTTAAATGAATTATTATTTAAAAAAACAAAAACAATTAATAGTTACTGGGCGCCACGTGGCGCATAGGCTTTATGACAACACTCTGTTTTTATAAAAAACTATAACTCTAACTAAACGTCATATGACGCATAACATCTGGCGGTGTGGCTTTATGACTACACATGGTATTAGTAATAAAGATTTAAAATTTGAAAGAAAAATGGAAACCAAGTTTATCTATTAGATGAAGTAGATGAAGTAAAAAAAGCGGGAAAGGTAAGGTAGCAACAAAGATTTAGGATTAACAAAGAGAAGTGGAAAACAAAATTATTATTATTATAAATATCTTTTATTGCGTTTTTTTTTGTTGAAGCGATCTTTTATTACAATAGTTTCAGATATTTTAAAATAATAATTTGATTTTTGCTTAGTTGCTTACTGAGAGCATCAACACAAATACTGATTATTTTATGTTAATGAATGTACCGGTTTATGCTCATTTTCTTATAATTGAGTTTTCCTACCACTTTTTGTTTATTTATAACTAGATTGAGGCCCGTGTATATTTTTAAGTGAATTACAGTCAACAAAATGATTATATATTGTTAATACAGTTACAATTTATATGAAAATTACAAAAATTACATGAGATAACACAAATACGTTACAAATAAGTAGTCACTCCGTCCCATTATAAGTGTCATGGTTTGAAAAACATAGAGTTTAAGGTAGATTGAATGATTACTTTTCTTGCTTACCAAATGACAATAATGCCCTTCGAAATTGGGTCCATCAATATAGGTTATTAATGTTAATTGTGTATGTTTAAGGGTAAATTTGGAAATTGACTAATAAATTTTGAAAGTGGACATTCGTAATGGGACAAACAAAAAAAGAAACATTGACACTACTCCGTCCTTGTACACAACATTTGTGATTGTATTGGTTGGTATACATTGTTTATCAAAAATCAAAATCTTTAGTTCATGTCTGCTTGTAACTCTTTATAAGGTAACATATATATCTGCTTATAAATCTTGATATAACCATGTATAGTTGTCTGTGTGACAAATAAGGTTATTCAAGTACATACCGCGACCCTAGATAAATTATAATATATATATATATATATAGGGTAGGGTTAATGTAAAAAATAATATTTTTATGAGAAGAATAAGAATAGATCTAAACCCTTGGATCTATGATCTAGTGGTTGAAATTGGTAGTTTCTAAATAAATGTATTGTTTCCTATTTACATGGTATAGTGTCATATTTAGGTGGTTTGTTTTATTTTAAAACTCTTCTCACACTTCTCACAAAACAATTGCTTTTTATTTGAACTCTTTTCTATATATATATCCATGAAACTAACAAAAAAATATTCATACACATAAAATAACATACCTTTTAATCAATTAATATATATGATGTCATTTGAGATCATTTGCTCATATTTATCCCAAAAAAAACATGATTATCCAAAAAACAGATTACGTGAACTTTGATGATATAATCATCATTAGAATCTGAAATTCATTGATCAGGATAAATTATTTGTAGTTATTAATATTCTGCATATGACAAATTTTAATTAATTTTATATATTAAAATTAACAATTATATAATCAAGAAACGTATAAAACCCAAAATTTAAATATAACAAAATGATTTGTTTCATTTCATATGAATGGAAAATGACAAGGACATACTAACCTTAATGCCATGTTCAAATAACAGTAAATTCTTAAAAAAAATTGTGTATAGCTTTATTATTTTGAATATAAACTATAATAGACATTTTTATTATGTACTACCCAACATGTAACATTAACATAACCTCAAATCATTGTATTTGTCTAAAATTAAAATCACTAAGTAATATAATATTGAAATAATTTGAATGAATAACTGATGAAAACGATATTCTAGGTTTTTATATCCTAAATGATTTTTGGAAAGCAAAAATAGTGGAAATGGATTGAAACAGATTTTTTTGTTTAAAAATTTGAATGCTTTTAATTAAGTAATTTGTCTTATAAGGCATATTAAATTTAATATATTTGAATGTATAAAAAAAGTATAAATCAAGTCATAAAATATATATTTCTGGAGCATTTTTGTCTTGAGTTATGAAAGAAAATATTAAAAACTAAAAATTGATATTCTTATTGCTAACCTTTTATATGCACAAGAAAGACATAATGATAGATAATTCATATAGTAAATCGTTATTCATATGGATTATAATTATAATATTCAACTTCAATTATTTAATGCTAAACACCGAGATATATATAAAATGTATTCTTCATGTTTGCAATATTTATATAAAATGGTTGGAGAAAATAAAGAAAATACACATTTCCTGAGTTCAAATACATATGAGAAAATTTTAAATCCAATTTTGAAACAAATCTTATATAAAAATTATGCATTGCTGCTTAAATCCCAGTTTAAAGACAAGTTATAGTTTACCTTGATTTTAATTACCTATGATTTTAAAATTTTATTCTAATAGGTCTGCAACTTTAATTTTGATATTTTCTTATTTTATTATCTTTCACCATTAATGTTAATGAATGAATTGAATAGGATTTACATTCAAGAAAAATAAACTTTCAATTCATATATAGAAATGACTTAAAATATAAGGATCAATATTGAAATGTTGAAAAAAAGAGGAAGAGAACTATGAGAGTGACAAGTGGCAAAAATGAGTAGTTATTTATTAGAATAGATAGATAGATTATTTTAACTAATATATGTTTAGAAAAGTATTTTCTACCAAACTCCGATAATTAAAAACGTTAATGTCAGATACCATAAGAAATAATAAATATAACGCAAGCTACCAAATTCCGTTTTTTATTTGTTAATATTTAATTAAAAAAATGCAAGCAATCTAATTCGGTTTTTAATTCTTCAGAGTTTCGAATGAAACAGAAGATAGTAGGGATGTGTGTTGGGTTAGTTTTTTGAGTCGGATTCTTCAGGTTTCAAAGTTTTAAATTGAAGCCTGAAATCCAACTTAAATCTCTCACGGTTTCTTCAAGTTCGGGTTTCTTCGGGTTTAATTAATCGGGTTTCGAGTATCATAAGAAAAAAAAACTATGTTGCTAAATTTAAATGTTACATATTCTTTGTTACTCGTAATTTAAATAAACCAATAACAAAACAAAAATAAACTAATAAAACATCTTAAAAAGAGTAAAATTTAACAAAGTTCAACAATAATAAACAAGACCAACATAATCCTATTCAGTATGCTGATATTAGGGTGTTGGATTATAGTCGTTTTTAGTCGTAAATAAAAACATTAATAAACAATAAACAATCGATTCATAATAGGTGGATTGAAAAAAATCAATCTGGAATAAATTCTAATGACATCAGCGACGATACTACCTAAAAATATAAACGGTTTTAAAAATAAAAGTTTATTCAGGTTGACCCAAAACCTAGAATTCGGACCCAAGAACCAACGCGAATTACTTCGGTTCGGGTTAGCTTTTCTCGGGTTCGGGTTTCACAGGTCAGGTTAGTTCGAATTTGGGTTTTCTCGGGTTGGATTTCAGGTAAAAGTGACATCCTTAGAAGCTAGCATACATATTATATATGTTTAAATTTGAGTTTAAATTCATCTTGTTTTTTTTAAATAGTGTGTGGAACTACCCCTAATTTCCAGTGAGCCTTTCGATAACTAGATTTGACTTGACTCGCTTATAAATACCATCAAGAAGGAAACTTATCATTATAAGAAAACCTCTTAAGTCAGGTTTTAAACTTGAAATTATGAGACCATAAGATCTTAAATCTTAACCATCACTTAGATGTTATTAGATTTGAAAATCAACAAAATTTTAATTCAATTAAAAAAGCCATAAAATATTGAGTAAATCAAGCATGCGTGTTAGGCAAAAGGGAGTGTGACGTCTTAACCCTCAATTCTGTCTCTTATGTTCCGGGTTTCGTGACTCACTGATTTTGAGTATATTATGTCGGTTCTCAAACAACACTCTCAACAATACTTCTTTTTTTTAATTTTATATTATATTTCCAGATCATAACATTAAAAACTATAATAACAACAATAGCTAATATACGTCATTTGATAGGTAGCCGGTTTGAGATGACTAATCTCTCAAGATAGTGATCCTTTACTGGGTTAGGCTCTAAAGAAATAATAGAGAGAACAAGACATAATTTACTTCATAATTTTCTTCTTAATATTCTTAAACTTGCAATGCCTTTTATAGGCTACATGTGAAAGTAAAACCGAAAGAAAATGTAAAACTAACATGAACATGAACTAAACCACTAACCTAAGATAACTTCCCACTAACATAAAATAAACAAACTAATAATGATATTAAAATAAAACTAATTAAAACAAAAGGTTGCATGGTGATCGTGAGTTAAGGCCAAAGGGTCTTGCATGTACGCATGATAGTGTGCATGTATCAACACTCCCGCCCTAAAAACGACCTTGTCCTTAAGGACGGAATACGCTTCCACGGTGGCCGCCATTCATGTCTTCCGGTCGCATTCGGCTTCGTTGTAACGTAACGGCTCGATAGGTGCCATGGAGGTCGCCAGTCTCATCGTACGGTGGCATTCGGTTCTATGTTGTTCAATGGCGAGACTCGGGTTTCGTGGGTGCCATGTTGGGTAGGTGAACGTGCAGTTTTGGGGACTGGTTTAGGGTGTCTATAGGTTCCTTTTGAGGGTTGTTTTGGTGCTGATTTCTCGGTTGGTTTGGGCGACGTTTGTGGTGCGGGCGAGGTGGTAGAATAGGATCTTTTGGGTGTGGTTTTTGGGGCTGCTTGTTGGTGTCGACGGCTGCGTTTTTTGGATGCGGTTGAAGATATTTGATGTAAGAAAGGCTGTGGAGCAAATGGCTTGGGTGGCGGTCGAGGAGGTGGTAGTGGTGGACGGGCGACGAGTGGAGGTGGTGGAGGTAGACCGAGGCTAGCGCAGACGTCGACGAGGCGTTGTTGGTTTTTCTCGATAGTGGCCCACATTTCATCGAGCAACAACGTAATGTTTGAGGTCATGTTGGAGGTGAATTCGGGAATGAAAGCACCAATTGATAGGTAGCCGGTTCGATATGGCTAATCTCCCAAGATAGTGACCCTTTGAGCGGGTTAGACTCCAAAGAAATAATAGAGAGAACAAGACATAATCTACTTCATAATTTTCTTCTTAATATTCTTAAACTTGCAATGCCTTTTATAGGCTACATGTGAAAGTAAAACCGAAAGAAAATAAAAAACTAACATGAACTAAACCACTAACCTAAGATAACTTCCCACTAACATAAAATAAACAAACTAATAATGATATTAAAATAAAACTAATTAAAACAAAAGGTTGCATGGTGATCGTGAGTTAAGGCCAAAGGGTCTTGCATGTACGCATGATAGTGGGCATGTATCATCATTTATTTACTTTCTAATATATAAAATTAAAATAAATAAAGTACTACATTGTGTTGGTTAATTTAGTGTTATTGGATTAACTTGTCGATGGATGAAATAACGTTAGTGATTAAACGATTTAGGTGACGCAGGAGTGCGAGCTTGTTTAACAATAATGTTATTTGGGCTTTGTTATTTGGTTTTATACATAGACTTAAGTGTAATGATAATGGGCTTTTAATTAATTATTTGGGCTTATAGGGGAATTGAATTTGGATTATAATAATCAGTGTTTTCATTCCTGGATGCATTTATTTTTCTCTCTATCGTATATACAGATTAGAGATGACGGTTACTTCTTCTCTGGTTCTTCATCATCACATGGAATCATCAAAATCCAATTCCATCTACAGAAAAATCTCTGTCTTATCCGATAAATCATTGCGTGTACCCGCAAATAGGTTTATCTGAAAGTGATTCACGATTCAGAGATTAATCCAGGCAATTGCTCAAGAAACCAAGATTGAAATCAATGTTACAGGTTTGCATCAATGATCAAATTCATATACAGGTACGCAAATATTGTAAGGCCCCGTTACCGGTACCCTACATTGGACGTTGGATTTACTCATCAACATAGTTCTAATCATTAGAGTTAATAAAAACATACGCGGAATATAAAAACTTTCATAAAATATTACATAACCTGTCTTAAACAAACACATTGTCTTTAAAACATAAACTATTTAACGTCTTGTGTCTTCCGATGTCAGCCTCTTATTCAATGCCACGTGTTCCCCTCAAGCGAGCTGCCTCTTCCTACTCACCTGCGTGCATACTAAAAGTTTGCTACGCTGAGTGAGTTCTAGTTAATCATACATCATACAATACATACATACTTACATACTTTCATCCATACTTTCATTCTTTTATCTTATTCTTACTTATCCTCATTCCTTATGTTATAATGAGCATTACGCCCTACTTCCTCGAGTATTATTAGGGTCCGGTTCCCTTTTACCTCGGGTATTATTAGGGCCCAGTTCCCTACTTCCTCGAGTATTATTAGTGCCCGGTTCCCTCTTTCCTCGAATATTAGTAGGGTTCAGTTCCCTAGTTCTCGAATATTAGTAGGGTTTGATTCCCTCTTTCCTCGAGTATTTTTAGGGCCTAGTATCCTCTTCGTACCATACAACCATCATTAACCTTCTTTATTAACTTTATAACATTCATACATAAAAGCATACATATCATACTTACATTACACATAGCATTCCAACTTGACAGTACGTGCAATATCCGAAGATCGTTCACGTACTGACAAGCAATCATTTATATTTTTCACATAATCACATAAGGCATACACTTATCCTTAGGATAAGTGTATTAACAATCACATCGAGTATGCACACAGCCCCGAAAATATAACACATAAACGGGGCTAGAAACTCACCTGGATTCTGTTCATTTCTCCGTTTATCGTAATTTCTTTCTTTAACTGAGCTCCGCTAACTGTATAATAGTTACGCATATCTACTCGTCTGATCTAATCTAGTGGTCTAGTATTAGCTTACTTATCATTTTTATAGTTTTTCCATTATTTTAACTCTCTTGAGTTCGTAAGCGGACATAAATGTAAGCGGACGTACATGCAAGCGAATTTAACTTAAGCGAACTTAACTTAAGCGAGCTTAGCTTAAGCGAACTTAGTTGTACGCGAACTTAGCTGCGGACGAACTTAACAGAAGCGAACTTATCAGTGGCGAACTTGTATGCGGCGAAGTTAACCGCATGCGAACTTGCATGTAGCGAAGTTAACCACAGGCGAACTTGCATGTTGCGAAGTTAACCACAGGCGAACTTGCATACAACGAAGTTAACGTGTTGTAGCTACAAGTTTTGATCTTAAACCCACTGCCCATTTCATTTCATCATGTAGACCTTCGATATGATGTATCCATCCCCGTAAATGTTCCCACGACCATTTTCAGATAAGACTTGACCCGGGGAATCGTAAAGTTTGGATTTTTTAGTTTAAAACGTTCAATACTAGATCTAAGGTTTATTTTAAACGATCTGTTCATGGTTATAAGTTCGTTAGGTTCGTTTTTAACATCAAGTTTGCTACTTTAAACACTCGTTTATACCCAATCTACTCTAGGTTCAAGTTTTCAAGGCTAACCGTTCATAAAAATGTAAACTTTAAAGATAAAAGACATACCTTTACGTGTTTTGAAGTTACGGTTTAGCTTGGTTATGAACTTTAGGTCTTGTATCTATCTTGTATTACGAGGATCTATTAAGAATCGACGTTTGTTTGGCTTGGATCTCACCTTTCTCTCTCGGCCGTGTATATATATGGTGATATGTGTGTGTTTTTTAGTGTGTAGGCAAATATGAAAAGATGGAATGAGGATTAGGATTTTAGGATGGTTTAAGGGGTATTTATATTCCCTAAAGCCCACGGACCTAAGGCCCATTACTCTTTAATCCTTTTTAATTATCCAAGTCCATCATTCTTCTTTATTTAATACTAATTAGTTATTAAACACACGATAATTTACAGCAACTCTCTTTATTTAATATTATAATATTTAGGATGTTACAAATATACAACACATTTTTAACGATTAAGTAGTTTCTCAGTTAGACATGATCTCTAGACCAATTGTTAAGGTAGGACATTCAAAGATTTTATATTAATAAAAAGAATTTTGGATTAAGTCTTATCAGTGATAAGAGAATATGAGGTTTCTAACCTATGATGGGTAATGGTTTCCTCCTAAGACTATCATCTATGGTGGGGGCGTCGAAGCCTATTCACAGTGTCATGTAAGCACCGGGGGCATCGAAGCCCCAACTAATAATGTCTCATTGTGGTTTAAAGCTAATTGGCATACACACCACATATATATGTGTATGTATGTATGTATGTGTGTATATGTATGTATGTGTGTGTGTGAAGCCCCAACTATAATAAACCACAAAATAAATTAAAGGAAAAGTAAAGGAAATAAAATCAGAAAATTCCATCCCACATTGGTGGAGGAAATAAAAGGAGAGGCTTCCACCATCGTCCATAGGTATAAATAGGAGTGTAAGTTCTTATCACACATCGCTTGATTATAAAACTAGTGAGTTATTTAAAAGAAAGAAAACTCATATGTTAATGTTCTTATAAGACAAATCATCCTAGCGGAGGGTGCGAAGCACCCGAAAGCGCACGCGCATGGGCACGGGCGAAGTGCGATGGGCGCCTTAGTATTTTGTGAAAAATTAAGATTTTTATTAATCCTCTCATCGCGATACGCGACAGGTTTGGTTAGCCTCATCGTGTAACGCGATGATGTGTAAAGATTATCTAGAAACATTGTGGCGTAGCGATACGCGATAACCTATTAAGGTAACACATCGCGTTCCGCGACGTGGAGGTTACGCAGACGGGACACGTCGCATGCCACGTCGCATGCCTAGGGCTGACTCAGCTAAGCTATGAGATTCTTCGCGATACGCAACGCCCTTTGTCTGTGGCCATCGCCTATCGCGATGGGCTCCAGAAATTCCTATAAATCGGCCAGAAACGGGACATTTTCTCTTCGTCCAAAATTTCCCATTCTTTGAAATTTTTGTCTATGTATGGTATAATACCCGAGTGTCGTAGCGATATCCTATCCGATCGAAAGAAACCTATATACGTGAATCCAAAAGCTCTGCCTATTAAGGTAAGACATTGTGCCATCGTATAAAGTTTCTAATATCGTGATTATCGTTATGATTCTAGGTTCAACCTGCATATGTGGCCAAATATGCTTAAATACTGAAAAGTGATCATTAATGCATCTCAAAGTTCATATTACATTAAAAGAAATGCAATGACAGCATTATGTAAAGCATAAAAGATGAAAAGATTCACACGGCTAAATAGAATTAAACTTAAAATATGTTAATGGAGAGCATAAAAACCTATCAATCAAACTATAATTGAGAAATCGAACCAAATAAACCAATTACAGTTAATCACCAATGTAACCGAGCAAAACCAACTTAAGATTAAGTCAGTTTCTTTGTTAACCAAAATACTCCACAAAGCCCATGTAACCGAGCAAAACCAACTTAACCAGTTGACTCTATTTAACCGAACTGAACTGATTTAGCTTTGTCATTTAAAATTTTTAGCATTTAACCTTTATAGGTTTGAAAATTTAAAACCTCACTGCCAACTTTTTAAGCCTACCTATAAGATAAGCTATTGATAGCATGTAGAGGTGTAAACAAGCCAAGCCGCTTGCAAGCTACTCAAGATGACGAGCTTGAGTCTGAAATAAGTTTGTTAATAAACAAGATCGAGCCGGTTTGCAAGCTTAAGCGAGTGTATTAATTATATAATTTTATTTAATAATTATAATTATACATAAAACTATGATAAAAAGAACTAATAATACATATTATGTTGTATACAAAATTGTAATTGCGAAAAATATATAAAAGAAATATAAATATATATAGATTAAATAATAGTAAATAAACTAGCCTAGCTCGAGCTTGGAAAAGTATTCACAGGCCGAGCATGATCATTACAAATAGATCTTGAAATAAGCCATGATTGAGCTCAGCTTGCCTCATTTACGGGAGTTTGAATTATTTCTAAGTACATATGAAATTAGTATGTTAATTATGGGATCAAGTATTGTAATTATATATACAATGTAAATACTTTATAATATAGTTATATAACTACTCTATTTGTATATATAATTACTTTATTTGATTCTCACAATTAACACATTAAATTTCATTTGTATTTGATCTAAACCACAAGGAAAACAATGAAGAATAGTCTATATCCGCAACTAAAACATATAAATAAGAAAATTTAAACAATAAAATCAAAACAAGTTATAATTTTACATACAACATACATATTTAAAAGAATTAAGTTATTTTAAAAGCTGCAAAATTTAAATAAATTACTAGAAACTAGCTGCAAATCATTTATCTTAATTGAACATTGAACATTAAAAATTATTCAAAAAAGGCCGGTAGCTCAACTTTTTATTCGTTTACCTTTCATATGTAATAGTGATGTTCAAGTTTTAAATTAATGAATAGTGATGATAGCCATAATTGACCGTCTGACTAAACCTACAATGACTATAGTTGACATTTAATCCATCATCGAGCATAAATCATCATCATTGGTCATAATGATCACAAATCTTCATTAGCATCCCTTAGTTGAACATAGTGACTATAATTTGGCAATAATGCTATCATAGTTGACCCATTTGAACATGGGGTACCTCATTGACTATTAACGACCCAAATAGACCATCAATGGTCACAACTGACCATCATTGACCTAAGCAAAGGGTAGGTTTTTGTTTTTAGGGTGTAATGATGTTGTAGCCCCATATACATAAGTATATATATATATCACACACACTATTATAATAATATGACATAAATAAGGATCCGGCGACAAGTTCTCACCCCCCCCCTATATCACCCATTTTGTCGCCCTGGGGGGTGGTGTTCACGCCCCTATCGCCCCTGTCGCCCCATATTTGTCGCCATTACGCTTTGCCTAATTGTCCATCACTAACCTAAATTGCCCGTACTTGACCACCAATAACCCTACTTCACATTCAATGGGGATAAACTAACATCAACGACCATAAATCATCATTGTTGGTCGTATCTAACTAAAACATCATCAAGTTTCCTAGTTGGTCAAGTGATTCCAACTGAACAGTTACTACAATTTAACCAACACATACCTTAATTAACCATCAATGGTCATAATGTACCCTTTTTTTTTACTATTAATGACTTGCTCTTGAAATGTTTGTTACAATACTATAACTAACGCTAAAAAAATAATTTCACCAATTAACATATTAAAAAAAACACGGCATTGGAGTTGCGAGTCAACACACATTGGATATCTGTTAGGTTAATTGCGGTACCAAAACTAAACTCAAAAAGTACTTCCGTTATCGGCTAGGTTCGTTACGATAACTGTAACTAAAAACAAAAAAAACAACTTGGGCTAATCAAAATATTTGAAACAAAACAAATGAATGTTGTAGTAACGATTTGATGTGATTTCAATCGATGTCGCTTAGATTCGTTAAGATAGAGAAGCTAAACTTAAAAAATAATTTTGTCAGATTATAATATTTGGGAAAATAAACTTATAATATATTAAAACAACACTTATAGAAGAAAATAAAAAGAAAACTTACAATATACTTGTTGGAACCCTAGATGAATTCTCGGGTTCTTGATTACTTGGAGAATGGTTGACCAAATTAATGAATAATAGTATGAATGAATCGGACATGATTATGGCAGAACTCGATAAGAGGTTTTAAGAAGAACAATGATCAAGATCAATATTAAAGATAAGTTTGCGATTATTATTATTGATGTTTATGCCCTATCAATCTGCATTCAACATATACATTAGATTTTATTATATAGGGTCCAGAAGAACCCCTATTACCCATGGGGTCT
>NW_027504748.1:0-18033 GCF_021521415.1 Bidens hawaiensis
AGAAGAGAGAGAAAAAGCCGGTGGGCCCGCCCAAAAGAGCCGTTGGAGCTCATTATTTTAAAAAAAAAAAACTTAAAACCCTTATATAATATCCCAAACTCCTATATAATACCCCATTTCATCTATAAAATACCCCATTTCACCCATATCAATCACCACAACTTCAAAATAAAACCCAAAATCAACCCATCTTCCCAATTTTTTTTTTAAAATATAATGTCGTCGTACTCGTCTGATTCCGACTCCTCCGAAGAGGATGATTTGCTTCTTCATGTAGGGGAAGTTTTGACCGCAACCGTGGTCGATCTCTTGCAAAATCAAGCCCATCAACCTCGACTCCCGAGGGTTAGAGCACCACCTCGTGATCGTGATCGATCGGGTGCTAACGATACTTTGTTTAGGCATTATTTTAGCCCTCAACCGGTATATGAGGAGTCGGATTTTCGAACTCGTTTCCGAATGAGCAGACAATTGTTCATGCGTATAGCAAGCGATTTAGAGGCACGGTATCCCTTTTTTCAACAAAGGGAGGATGCTAGGGGTCTCCCCGGTTTTACCCCTCTTCAAAAATGCACGGCTGCTATCCGTCAATTAGCGTACGGCATCTCGTCGGACGTTTTGGATGAGTATTTACAGATGTCGAAAAGGGTTGCACGTGAATCCCTTCATTTTTTCTGCCAAGGTAAAAAACATTAATTTTACTTTTTATTAAATATTTATTACATTTTGTAATATATATTATACGTAGGAGTCATATCGACTTACGCTCGGAGATATCTGCGTAAACCTACAATGTATGACATCCAACGCATATATGAGGTGCACGCAGAAAAACATGGTTTTCTTGGGATGCTAGGTAGCATCGATTGTACGCATGTTGGATGGGCTATGTGTCCAACGCCTGGCGAGGTCAGTTCCACCGTGGTGATCATGAAGGGCCGACCCTTATACTTGAGGCGGCGGTGTCACAGGATCCTTGGTTTTGGCATGCTTTTTTTGGTGTTGCTGGGTCAAATAACGACCTTAATGTTATCGATCAGTCAAATTTGATCAACGACCTTATCGACGGGGTTGAACCACCTCAATCTTTTGTTGCAAATGGAGAACTCTTCAAGTACGGGTACTATCTGGTCGATGGTATTTACAACGAATGGGCTTTGTTAGTTCAAGCTTTTACAGATCCAATCGCCGACAAACGGAAGTATTTTACGAAGAAGCAAGAGTCTGCTAGAAAAGATATTGAAAGAGCTTTTGGAGCTATAAAAAAACAATATTATGTTCTGGCGAACCCGATACGTTATTGGACTCGGGAGAGGATAACGGACGTCGTCTACATGTGTCTGATCCTACACAACATGACGTTAGAAGACGATGGCAAAGCTATCTGCCAAAACTACCAAGGTGACATTTCGCCACAACCGTCCACAATCAGTGATCAACAAAAACTTCATAACATAGCAAATATCAAGAGCCGTGAGATACACGGGGATCTTCGACATGAGTTGGTTGAACATTTATGGGCGAGGCGACCCGATGATCTTGTATTAGATTAGTGTTATTATTAAGTATTATTGTTTGTTTAATTTTTAGTATGTTTTTTTTTGTAATTTGAATTTTAAAAAAAATGTGTGTTTTTTTAAATAATTTATGAGTTTTTTTAATAATACGTTTTTTTAATACATTTATATAAAAATAAAAAAAAAATCCGCTGGAGCCCCTGCTGGAGCCCCTCCACACCAGGGCCAGGGGCTCCAGCGAGGGCTCCAACACCCTCCTTATCCAGTTTCTCTCTCTGCCACACGTCACAATATTATTGGCTGGAGCCCCCACTCGCGCCCCCGTTAGAGCCCCCCACACCCCTCAGCCTTATAAATTGCCACCAAACAATTTGTCAAAGGTACAGTCAATCATTATCTACATGTATGATTAATTATATCATAGCAATTTATGTTGTTGGCAGTAATTAACTAATTATAAATGTGTTTAGTCCCACAATTAATCACATGTCGTGTAGTTAAACGTTCGCATTAAACTCTGGTAGTTGGGACTTTCAATGTTGCATACTGTATAGGGCACAATCATGGGCACAAGTATATGTTTTATTGCACCTTTGGGCCCGTGGGGGTCACAAATTGGTTCATTTAAATTTTAGTAATTACATTTATTTAAATATTATATAGTAACTTTTATTTTTTTGTATTACGGGATTGTTTTACATTAATCGTTTCCAATATTTTTATATATTTTTGAATTTTAATTTTATTTATTGTAAATAAGTTAATAATATGTCTGATGATGAAAGGGTTTCAGAAATAAATAAGATGTTATAACCCGGTTTAAAAACTATCTGGGTTTGGTAAGACCCATGACCCGCTAATTTTTTTTACTATAAAGTTGTTTCTTAATTATAAATAATATTTAAAAAAATCAATATTAATTTTTAGTATATCCCTATTTTATAGGATTTTCATTTCAAATATTTGGTAAGATTCAATTTTAATTTAATGATATGCTATAACCTGTTTAAATGCTATCTAGGTTTGGTGAGACCTAAACCCGTGAATTCAAGTCAAATATATGAGAAGCCTTCATTTACAAATAAAGCAATCTGGTGGCTTGAAAAAAAGATAAAGAGCAACCAGAGAGCTTTTAAATGTTTCATTTATATATATTTAAGATAAATAATAAATATTATTTGATTACAGAACTTATAAATTATTTAAAAATTATTAACAACTAATAGTTTTTTTTTAACTTTTTAAATATTAAAACTATTGAAGATAGTCTTTTGTCACTTATAATGTGTATATTTACGATTACAATTATGAAAATTAGTTTTCACGCATATCAAATTTCTTTTACACTATGTAAATTTGTATATGATTTTTTTAATATACACATATGTAAACTTGTGATTCATATATGTAATCAAAAAGTTTTATATTAAAGACAACTCTCTAATAACAATATATAAAAAAAAATTCAACAAAATAGCTTGTTGATAAGAGTTATTAAAAGTTTTTTACATTTCTGAAATGAAACCAACCGTTTAATATATATATATATATATATATATATATATATATATATATATATATATATATATACGGTATCAACATCAAATGTGAAGAAACGTTAAGTTAATCCTTGGTAGGTTTAACCTAGTATCTTGACCGAGAATGTACGAGTATCAATCTAATCCCAGATGGGCTTAGCTTAATACGTACCGATGAGAGTAACTAACAATCATTATGAATTCCGATGACCATGGCCTACAAAACTGAACACCGTGAGCTCGTTACGAGAAAGGGAATAAGGGGTCTTCTCGTAACCACCCTCCGACATGAGAATCAGTATGGTAAGTGATGAGTAATTCTTAGCGAGAATGAGAGAATGTGGATCCTTTTACCGTTGGTATTCTTCACATATTTATAGCCGAAGGGAAGGAGAAGGATCGGGCCAGCCAATGGAACCTTCTATTCTCATGGTTGAGCCCGATAGTGGCCCCTGATTGGTTGGCCAGTTGGTACGTGAAGATTCCTGTCGTGGGCGGGTACAACGTTGGCCTTTTGTGATTGGTCCATCGTGCAATCATGAGTATTATAGGCATCTCGACCTGTGATTGGTTATTCCTTTCCCTATCATGCGTTGTTCTTCCTTTTGTCACCACATATCTTCTGCTGAACTCTTTGAATTGTTAAATGTTTCTTCCACAGAAAGTGTATATCTTCCTGTGTGGAAGTCATTCTTCACGCGGGTGGTTAATATCCCCTCCATGGGAAATATATGTTTCTCTGCGGAAGGTCTTCCGCGTCTGCGGAGGATTTCTCCTTGTGTCGTGGGTTATTTGGTAGTGATAGGGAGCTTGGGTTTCTCAATGGAGACTCAAGTTCAATTTCCACTTACAACACTTAGAAGGGATATAGGTGGCCCTATGAAGGAAGATTGAGATTTTTGTGATTTTCAATTCGATCCTGAGTGCATCTGGGTTTTACCACCAATGGGCCTTCGGGCGGTGGGTTTTCCCCCGAATCTGGAGATAACCTGGAGGCGCTTAAGGGCTCCGTACGGCTAGGTTGGGCCAGCTGGCGGTGGCCTTTTGACACTGGGTCACCCCGTACAGAGTAACTAGGCATTCTATGTTTGTTGACCGTTAAAAAAAATGACATATATGCATATTCTAAAAATGATAAATAAACAAATAAGGTTACGGCCAATTTCAAGTTCAACAGTCGGCTAAACTGTTAAAACCCTTGTCAGGATTGTATATACACATCATTTTCTTTTTTATGAAGGGTGATTTGTCGATCAAACTAAAAAGTCACTAACAACCACCCTCTTTATTCGGATCATGCCATATCCATGGCTAATTAAGTTAGGGGTCACATGTACGATGATTTAAATAAATATCGGCTAAAGATATGTCTCATGACTTCTAGATATTTGCCATTTTAGACCTTTGTATTAGAGAATATGACAGGTTTGTCAAAAATTCAAAATTAGGGGTTAGCATAAAATCGAATTAACCGAACCAAAACCTACTTAACAAAACCGAAGTAACCAAAAAAGGGACGTCTGCGCAGTTGGACCCAGTTGGACCCGCAAGACTCACCTTGAATAGGGACGTCTGCGTAGAAACCAACTGGATCCGCAGGACCAACCATGCTCAGAGACGTGACGTCCTCACGCGCAGTACGCAAGCTGTTCCCGCAGGAAATGCCTCCCGATGGTGAAGGACTCCGCCTGTTCCCGCAGCTTCGGATACAAGCCATCAGGGAAGGCCACCCGCGCAGCAAGGCTACACGCACAAGGCACTTAGCTCTCAATCACTCAGTGTCACCTGAAGGAATGAGCAAAGCCGGGAACAATCCCGCACAAGGGCGGGAGGGGGAACACTCCCGCCCAAATAAGCCAGTCCGTACGATACGGGAAGATCTTCTGTACTGTACCTGACGAGGTATGGGAAAAAGATCTGACTAAAGATACGACAGCTTATTGACAACAGTATGGCGAGCAGCATGCTCCTGTACTGTATGTCACTATTAGCCGCTGCCTACTCACCAACTACTGCCATACCACGTGCATAGCCGGCAGTTGGTGGAAAAGGAATAGTACACAGCAGGCCTGGTCACTATCAGCCGCTGCCTACCCACCAACTACCAGCAGGGCACGTGCGTAGGCCACTGTTGGTGGAACAGGAACACTGTTGCAGCCGGCCACACCTCCTTGGAAACCTACCTTCGGCTATAAATACCACAAATGGTATGACCATCATATCTTACCATATTATCATCATATTATACCTGATATCTGCTCTAGCAATCTCTTAATATACATTTATATTTAAAGAGCAATCTAGTCTGATTCTCACGCCGGAGGGTGGTCACAAGGAGGAACCCCCCCTTCTCAGTGACAAGCTCACAGTGTCTGTTTTGCAGGTTATCAGAAGAACCATCTTCTCTGGGTCTAACCCCTCGTGGGAAACATCTATCTAACCCCCAGGTTACCCGTAATCTGTCCGGGGTCCGGTTAGTGTTTCTTCATTGGCGCCATCCGTGCATAAAGCTAGAACATTTTTCTCCAGTTTTTTCAAACTTCTAAGATGGTTAAAGAAACTCCGGTAACCACAACCCCAGCTACTGGGGGGAATACCGGCAACACAGTTTTTACAAACACTACCCCGGCTACCCAAGCCGGGGCAAGTGAAGTAAATTTTACGAACACTACCCCAGTTACCCAAGCTGGGGCAAGTGCAGTAAATAATCGCCCACTGGGATTCACTGATACCCAGTTTGAAAAACGAACAAGACTCCCCCGCCAAACTCTCGATGAAGTTAAGGCATGGGCGGAGGCACGTCAAAAGGAATTCCAAGCTGAGTTGGACGAACGCTTGCGTTCCGTCCAACAGGCCGACGAATTCGAAGAATACTTGGACGATGACTCGGAGGAATCCGACTCCGACGCGAACCCTCGCCATAGGGCAAAAGGGAAGCGTAAGGAAATGGACTCCCAACCGAGAAGGCATTTTGGAGAAGCCTTCAAACCAAAAAACACAGGTGGAAGTCCACGTGACTTCTCCAAAACATTCAGACCAAACGTTGCAAATGCGGGGACGTCCAAATTTGCAAGGGACATTGCAGAAGCAATTGCCCCAAAAAGTGCCAAACAAATGTCCAGCATAGGCACATATGATGGTATATCCGACCCAGATGATCATTTGAACAGATTCATAGTGGGGGCAACCGTCAGTAGTTGGACGGAACCTACGTGGTGTTACATGTTCCAAATGACGCTGGTCGGGGCTGCTAGAGCGTGGTTCGATCGTCTACCGGTCAACCACATCTACGACTGGGCAGACTTCCAACAGAAGTTTAGCCAACACTTCAGCCAGCAAAGAAAGTATACCGAGGAGCAATGGACAATCCTCAAGTGCATTCGAGAAAAAGATGAATCTTTGCTAGACTTCATCACTCGCTTCAACTCGAAGAAGCTAAGTCTGGGTAACATTAGCGAAGATCTTGTTCGCGCTGCTTTTATTCAGGGCGCGAACGACCCAGAGCTCATCCGCACCTTAACGGGTAAAGATGCCATGCCATCCACATGGGATGCCATCATGACAGCAGCTAAACGCTTTGCGGAAACGGAGAAGCAACTGGGTAGAGATCTCCCTCAGAGCACAAACCTCTACACCCAGAAAACAAGAGAAGACAACGTCCTTACCGCCCGATTAAACAAAAAGCGGAAGCTAGGCATTTGGCAGTCAAGGGTAAACTTTGACACCTCATCCGGCTTGCAGCATCGGTTAGGCGGAAGGGATAACGTACAGTCAAACAAGAACTCCAGATGTACGCCACTCACCAAAAGCGTCACCGAGATATTCGCCACCGAGGAGCTCCCATGGCCAAAGCCTCAAATAATCCGACATCGTCACAATGCTGATCGGAGCAAATACTGTGATTTTCACAGGACAAAAGGCCACAACACTGAAGAATGCATAGACGTAAAGGACATGGTCGAAGCATTTGTCAGAGATGGGACTCTCGCGCACCTCGTGGTGCAATGAACGCTGAGCAGGCTGATGCGTGTAGAACCCCAGCTGGGGAAAACATGAATAAAATTCCAGCTTCAATATGGAGACTACATGCTGCGTAAAGAACGAGATCCCGAACCAGGTGCGTATCGGCTCGATGGCACTCCCATCCCAACATGGAAGGGAGCTCAATTACACAGTTTGCATGTAAATCAATTCCAAATTTGTAAAGAAAAGGCCAAGAGCCACTTCTAATGGAAATGATTCTCCTTAAAACATCGACACTGATGATTTTACATTTATACTTTTATGAACTATCAACACGGATATGCCGGTTTTCACCGCATAATTACGTGAAAAGTCGTTGCATGGGGAAGGCGGCAAAACCCGCATAAACCCAAAAAACGGCAAACCTTCACGCAGGTCAGTTAAAGGGGAAAAGTTCAGTCATCCCACTAAATGAAAGTGTCGGTCTATCCGCATGAATCATGATAGAGGAAACTGAACACTAACCTATTAACAACCGCGCGTCGAACGGTTAATTTATTAAACACTAATATGCCGGTTTTCACCGCATAATTACGTGAAAAGTCGTTGGCTGGGGAAGGCGGCAAAACCCGCATAAACCCAAAAAACGGCAAACCTTCACGCAGGTCAGTTGAAGGGGAAAAGTTCAGTCATCCCACTAAATGAAAGTGTCGGTCTATCCGCATGAATCATGATAGAGGAAACTGAACACTAACCTATTGACAACCGCGCGTCGAACGGTTAACTTATTCAAGAAAATTTCTAAGGATGAGAAAAACCTACACGCAGGTCAGATAGAGGTAAAGTTTAGCCATCCTACTAAGTGCAAGTGACGGTCCTACCCGCACTATCACGAAAGAGGAAGCAAAACTTCACCTATTATCTACCACGTTCAAAGGTTAACTTATCCTCAGAAAAGATGAGGAAAACCTACACGCAGGTCAGATAAAGGTAAAGTAGCCATCCTACTAAGTGCAAGTGACGGTCCTACCCGCACAATCACGAAAGAGGAAGCAAAACTTCAAACCAATTATCTACCACGTTCAAAGGTTAACTTATTCTAAACACTTGGAAAATTGCTAATTTAAACTAAAGTATGCAAGTCATATAACGTTTATAAAGCAAAGAATCCAGAGAAAGTAGCGGTCTTACCCGCACAAAGATTTATATTTCATAAATATTCATTACAAGAATGGCCGGGTAACTACCCGCCTACAAGAAAATAAATCTATACAAGCTAAATCTATCCGAGCAGTGGGAAGGGATCTTCAGGATCAGGCTTCAGGGCCACTTCCACTTGGACCAGCACCATCAGTAGATCGTGGCAGTTCAAGGAAAGCTTTAAGGATAGCTAACCCATCATCAGCAGCAGCAACTTGATTCACCTTCTCCACCACCGGATGCGGGAAGGCGGCGTACTGATTCACTGCTTGGTCGTAAACAGCTTCAGTATCAACATTGTACAAAGGGAAGTTGGAAGGCGGGATGCCTTTCTCAACGAACCCTAGACCAAGCAGGAAGCCGACCTTTTCCCCATCCTCGTGAGAAGCGTTGAGGGCTGCGCTCATAGCATCATCATAAGAGGTCTCTGAGAAGACCCGATGCACAACCTACAAGAAAATATACAAGTGTCAAAACCTTTTCTATTTACAAAGAAAAGCGTAAAGACAAGAAAAGCTTACCTGAGACAACGCTTCTCGAAGAAGCCATTCCTTGGCAACCAGGGCTTCTTGGAGGGCAGCTTGAGCTTCGTTACGGGCGCGTTCGGCTTCACTCTTGTTGAGGTTGGCAAGCAACACTTCTTTAGCCGCAGCCTCTTCGACGCCCTTTAGCTTCCGCTCAGTATGGTCAAGCACCCCCCTCTGGTCCAAGATCTCCTGGAGCTTCTTGGCGTCTTCCATCGAAAAGGCATCATGAGCCTGCTGGAGAGCCTCTAATTTGGCTTTAAGCTCCTCATTCTCCACGCGTAGAGGCTCAGCAACAGCTTCAGCCTTGGTGGCCCTCTCGGTTGCGTTCCTTGCAGTCTCCTTAGCCAGCCGAAGCTGTTCATTAACAGCTTGGGCAGCCTTGGAACGGGCCTCGAGCCGGGCCTGAACTTCAACCTGGAGGGCCTTGAAGGCCTTCTCCTTCTCCGCAGCCACTGCGGTAAGTTTTTGGTTCTCCTCCCGGACAGCCCACGCCTGAGCTACTTCTTTAACGCGAGCTGCTTTTAACTTGTCGTTTTCACGACAAAGCAGCTCGACGCGCGGCTGCATCCGGGCCAGGAGAACCCGAAGCTCATTGCTTAGCCTACCCTCCTGGTAGCTAGCCATGGCTTCCCCCAACGCACCACTAGGAGCAGCGTGACGAGCCCACTCCACGCACTCCACAGGGGTGCGAAGGGTTGTTCCTCGGCGAATGTTCCATCGTGGAACATACACTTCATTGGAATCCGACACTGCAAAAAAACAAAGCAGTTAGGAAAAGATGATAAAACAAATATAAAATAGGCCAAAAGAACCCTACGCACCTGTAGGGTCAATAACAGGCCGATAGCCGCCGAACCCATCACCTGAACCCAACGGAAACCCATCCAAGAGGTCAGGCAGATGGGAAGGTGGCAGAGATTGGCGAGAAGCCCCATGCGTACCTGATGGACCGGCCGTCGTTGCTGATGACGGGGGCATGGTAGCAGCCGCCGCGGTCGCCGTCGCGGAATCCGCAGCAAAAGTAACCGCCGGCTCGGTAAAAGATGCTGTAAAAATAGCACTCACAGCCGGCGGTGACGTCATCTCAGCTGGAACAGTCGGCTCAAAGGAGTGAGCAACTGAACCAGCGGAAGCAGGCGCAGGCGCCTGGGTCGACGCCTCAGGTAGGCTGACCAAGCCTACCGTCATTGGCGGAGAGGTACTCCTCTGCGCTCCACCCTGGAATGCGTCAACATCCACGCCTGCGTAAAGAAGATAAGTGTTAACGATATTAAACTATGAAGATAAAAGCTAAAGGAAGTTGTACTTACGGGTTTTGTTGAGCCTGAAAGTGCGGACGGGCGGGGATGAACCCGATGGAGCCGGCCTCTTCACGCCGGTCACCGTCGTCATCCTGGGCTCTTCGGTGACAGTTGTCACAGCCTCCGGAATGGTGATCTTATCACCACCGGGATTCCCCGCCACCTCTTCGCTCTCGGTCTCCGAGGCACCGGATCGGCAGTGGAGGCCACCTTCTCCTTCCTTTTCCCGCCGGCAGAAATCTTCTTCCGCACCAACGGAGGACCATCTGCGGATTCCTCATCAGAACATACGATTAGAGGAATTCCAGCAGAGGTTTCAACATTGAGGGGTCGAGGGTCGAATAGCGCCTTACCTGGCCGACAGGCGCTAAGGATCTCATGGCCTAGCGGATAGACCTCCACGAACCGATCCGCCGTTTGTTCTAGGATGGGCAACTCGTTCTCGTCTAGAGCGCGAGTACCCATCCGAGCGGGACCATCAGCCTCCCGCGGGTTTAGGAGCGACTGCAAGTCGTTCCCTCTGAAATAAACAGGAAAAAAGTTAGAAGAGATTCGAAATCAACAATAAGAAACAAAGCATACCGTAAGGAACAGAGTTCGAACCGTATTCGAGGACGATTGGGGTCTTTTGCGCATCGGCAGCCTTCCACACCCGGCTCATCCCCAGCATCACCATCCCGGACTCCGCAAACCGGTAAACCGGAGATTGGACCCGAGATATCTTCGAGAACCATTCCGCCTCCTGGTAGTTGGAGGCGTGAAGGCTTGGGAGAGCTTGCCCATTCTTAAACTTCATGGCAAGGGGGATGGCGCGAGCGGAGATGAAGAAGAACTCCCGCTTCCACGCGCGAAGACTGCGCTCGGTCGCGCAAATCTTCAAACCCTTGATTCGGGTTATCAGGGTATACCACCCCTGGATGCACCTCCAAGTGTAGAAGGTCATCAGGCGGTCAACATAGGGCTCAATGCCCAAAATCCGGCACACCCACTCGAAGTGGCGAATCTTGGCGATCGCCATGAGGTGCAACTCGGTCAAATGAACACCGTGCCTCTCAAGGACACGGTAAACAAACTTTGTCAATGGGAACCTAAGATTCCCATAAACAAAGAATGCAGCATAAACCCCGATCTTGCCTCTGGGGGCATCGTACACCGTCTGATGGGGTTCAGGAAACTCAGGCTCGAGAGACTCGAGCATGAACTTCCTGACGACGTACCGATACAGATCGCCAGGCAGAGCACACTGGCACTCGCCAGCAGTACTCTTGTCATCAGCTGTAGATTCGAGATCACGAGACATTTTGTAAAAGAAGAAGAAAACGATTTCGGGAGAATGCTTGCCTGAAAGGGTGAGTATTCGCCGGAAATCGCTTAGAAGATGAAGAGAAGAGTGAAAGTGTGGATTACAAAGAACCCTCTCCCCCTTTATATACTAATCGCAATTAATGCGATGCAATTAATGCGGAAGAGAGAGAAAACGAAGGTGCAACGAAACTATGACACGTGGCAAATAGCAAGCTGGCAACAGCTGTTGACAGGACGCATACCATTAATTTCGCGGCCACGCGCCCGAAAAATCGGGCCCACGCGCCTGAAAAAGCGTCTGGAATGACCATGTACTGTCACGTCACCATAACTTCCTACACGTCCTGACACAGTCAGAAGAAACCGTCGCACGACGTTTCAGAGGTTTGGACTGTTCTTATCTTTCCACCAACTCTTCGAATTTCAAAATTCAAAATTCAAAAAGATCAAAAAGTAAGCGGGAAAATACCCCTAACCTTGGCAAACAAGTAACCGTAAGACAGATGCGAGTACAGTGTTAACGCAAAACCCTTCACATACCTAGCACCCGCAGGGAATTGAAGCCAAGAAAACCTTGGCAAACAAGTAACCGTAAGACGGATGCGGGTACAGTGTTAAGGCAAAACCCTTCACATACCTAGCACCCGCAGGGAATTGAAGCCAAGAAAACCTTGGCAAACAAGTAACCGTAAGACGGATGCGGGTACAGTGTTAAGGCAAAACCCTTCACATACCTAGCACCCGCAGGGAATTGAAGCCAAGTATACCTCGGCAACCAACTATAAGACGGGTGCGGGTACAGTGTAAAGGCAAAACCCTTCACATACCTAGCACCCGCAGGGAATTGACGCCAGGAATACCTTGGAAGTAAAGTAACCGTAAGACGAGCGCGGGTACAGTGTTAAGGCAAAACCCTTCACATACCTAGCGCTCCGCTGGGAATTGAAACCAAGAAGGATCTTCTGGGCAATGCTTGCGGAAACGGAAATAACATCCCCGCATAGCAGGAACGTCGAGAACTACGTTGTTTGAAGCTCCAGGATGGAATTGGTGGTTTTAACATAATTGATCACTATGTTCAAAACTACCAAAACCTCATGGAGAATCCACACAAGTGGGACTCAACGCTCCTGACTTGCGAGGAGGTTACAGACCTACCCGCATCATACCCAAAGACCAAGCAGGAAACTCGGGAATTTCTGCAAGTGACAAGGACTTCCGCGGGAGGAATCCCCATGGAAAACCTTAAAAAACCCTTTTCAAAACCCTTTGCTTAAGTCCAAAAGTTCACCTCACTTTATTAAACACTCATGAGAAGAACATTGGACTGGGGGGACTTGAAGAGGTAGGTCCCAGCAGAGCCCAGTTGGACCCGCAAGACTCACCTTGAATAGGGACGTCTGCGCAGAAACCAACTGGATCCGCAGGACCAACCATGCTCAGAGACGTGACGTCCTTACGCGCAGTACGCAAGCTGTTCCCGCAGGAAATGCCTCCCGATGGTGAAGGACTCCGCCTGTTCCCGCAGCTTCGGATACAAGCCATCAGGGAAGGCCACCCGCGCAGCAAGGCTACACGCACAAGGCACTTAGCTCTCAATCACTCAGTGTCACCTGAAGGAATGAGCAAAGCCGGGAACAATCCCGCGCAAGGGCGGGAGGGGGAATACTCCCGCCCAAATAAGCCAGTCCGTACGATACGGGAAGATCTTCTGTACTGTACCTGACGAGGTATGGGAAAAAGATCTGACTAAAGATACGACAGCTTATTGACAACAGTATGGCGAGCAGCATGCTCCTGTACTGTATGTCACTATTAGCCGCTGCCTACTCACCAACTACTGCCATACCACGTGCATAGCCGGCAGTTGGTGGAAAAGGAATAGTACACAGCAGGCCTGGTCACTATCAGCCGCTGCCTACCCACCAACTACCAGCAGGGCACGTGCGTAGGCCACTGTTGGTGGAACAGGAACACTGTTGCAGCCGGCCACACCTCCTTGGAAACCTACCTTCGGCTATAAATACCACAAATGGTATGACCATCATATCTTACCATATTATCATCATATTATACCTGATATCTGCTCTAGCAATCTCTTAATATACATTTATATTTAATGAGCAATCTAGTCTGATTCTCACGCCGGAGGGTGGTCACAAGGAGGAACCCCCCTTCTCAGTGACAAGCTCACGGTGTCTGTTTTGCAGGTTATCAGAAGAACCATCTTCTCTGGGTCTAACCCCTCGTGGGAAACATCTATCTAACCCCCAGGTTACCCGTAATCTGTCCGGGGTCCGGTTAGTGTTTCTTCACATGGCTAATTAAGTTAGGGGTCACATGTACGATTATTTAAATAAATATCGGTTAAAGATATGTCTCATGACTTCTAGATATTTGCCATTTTAGACCTTTGTATTAGAGAATATGACAGGTTTGTCAAAAATTCAAAATTAGGGGTTAGCATAAAATCGAATTAACCGAACCAAAACCAACTTAACAAAACCGAAGTAACCATAAAAGCCAAACCAAAAAACCCGAACCGAAGCATTAACCGACAGTTAATTTTTTTAATTTTTGAATAACCAATTTTTCAGTTCGGTTTTGGTTAACTATATTTTAATAACCGAAATAACTGAACCGATTAACCAATACTTTTATCCGTAACAATCATCTTCTTCTAATAATATTACGAGCAAATACTTCAAAAAGATATTTATCCAACTTTTGTTTGGCCATTGTATTCATGTATTCATGATCTTTGATTTTGTATTCCATTAGTAACATATATTAATTCGTTTCGAATGACAGTGACTGTTAATTGCATTTACTCTCTTATATAGTGGCTTTGAGTGTTAAAACTTAAAACTGAGTTCTCTAGTAATCCTTTATGTATATTTTGGAACTAATGTATAACTAACTAACTGCTTATAATATCCATGGTTTTGATTTTAGTAAAATTCTTAACAATGGTCAACAAAAATTTAGTCTGCGTTAAAAGTTTGAGTTTAGCGGTTAATTAACCAAACCGAACTGAATAAATCGCTAATAACTGATTAACTGAAAGCAAATTAACCGAAACTGAACAGTTATTGCTTTTTAATAACCGAAGTGTTCTGTTATTTTCATTAACTGAACCATGCACAACCCTATTCAAAATATATAACTGTTTTTTAATAAATTTGTTAAACTCATTTCAATTGAAGTACTAAATGCTATTTAAGTTGTAAGATTTATGTTGATATATATTAATAGTTTGTTGAACTTTACATTTACCGTATAAACTTAACAAAAGATAGCCCATTTAAAAAAGTACAAGTAGCATGCATCATGAATTCCCATTCATGATCACATGGAATGCAAAGTGCCAAAGATAAGTCGAATTATGAATATGCATGATTGCATGCTAATTATACATGTAAATTTTCATTTTACAAACTAGCTACTTATGTTTTTCAACCCAAATATAGAAAAAGTCACATGAAATTCACATAATGCTCTTCTTTACAAACTACAAGGCCTCAAAACATAATAAAAGAAACTATTTTAGACTTTATTCAAGTCATAAACAGAATTCAACCCTAGATGATTCGTTATCTTTATATTATAAGACCAGAATATATTTACCTTTACAAATTACATAATGTATCATTTTATCAAGAAAGCACGCTCATTTTCCTAAAGAATACAAGTCATCATTATGCTTTGTGTTGGGGTTTAACTAGCAAAAGTTTATTTAAAGCGTCACCTCAGCACCACCACATAGACTGTGATGGAGGATGGCGCCCCCATGATGTCTCCACAATACCCGGTATGCATGGAAACCATTTGCGAGCACATGTAGGGAGTGCAAACCATCTTTCAAGTCTTCCAATGCATCCTCCAGGGCATCCAAAGTGTTCTCCAGAACTCTAGGGCTTCTCGAGCTTATTCCAAGGTGTCATTACAAGCGCGTCACGTCTCACATTATTAGCTGGGCGTAACAGAAGAGGATGGGCATCCCGCGTCATCAGTAGAACACGTCAAAGACGTATGGAATCCTTGCATCATCAAAGGGAAAAAAGAAATGAGTATTACGTTATATCCTATATATATGGTAGTTGTGTGCTTATTCAAGTGTGAAAGATGCTTGAGTCATCGGAGGCTCTTATTACATCATCGACATGTGATGCTTTCAACAAATTTACTCTAAGGTAGCGTTTGGTATGCAGCAATGACAAGAAGAATGGAATGATTCATTACGTGAAAATGAAAAATGTGATGTTTGGTTGGAATGGAATCATCTATTACACATGGAATCTCATTCCATCAAAACCATTCCTTCTCACCTCTTCTTTTTTTTCATTCCATTCCTCCTTTGCCATATTTTCTCAAAAACTCCACCACTTAACAACAACCAAGCACCACTATATCACCACCACCACCACCTGACCGCCACTACTAACATCGTCGCCACCACCACCTTACCACTAGCGCTACCGCGCCGCCGCCACCACCACCACCTAACAACCAGCGTTACCACCGCCACCATTGTCGCAACCATCGTTGCAGTAACCACCGCAACCGTTGTCGTCGCCTCCCCTTGGCCATCACCGCCACCACCATTTTCGTTGCCTGACCACCACCAGCTGACCACTACCACCGTTGTCACCACTTTATCATCGCCATCACTACCAATGCTACCACTGCTTAACCACCGCCACCCCACCACCGCCACAACCATCGTCCCTGCCGCCTGACCGCCACCACCACCACCACCGTCGCCATCGCCGCCACCATTTTCGTCACCGTACCGGAGCTACCATCACCATCACCAATGTAGTTTAGTTTTTTTTTTGTGGTAAAAAATATATATTGAGATATGAGTGTTTTTATTATTCTATTTCATTCCTATAATTTTTTTGGATACCAAACAATATAAAGTAATAATTCATTTCATTCCTATAGGTTAACCAAACAAGATAAAGGAATGTAATGATCCATTCCATTCCCTTGTCTATTCCATTCCTTCTCCCATTTCATTCTCTCTTCATTCCATTACCTCCAATCAAACATACCCTAAATATTTCTCTTCTTACCCGGCTCTATTAACTCACTCTGCTAGCAGAACAACTTTTTTACCTTTATAGCCTTGTCTATTATTATTTTGGATTAATTATTTTTCTTTTCTTTTCCCACATACATCAACTTAAGTTTAACAAAGTAACTATTTTTTTGTAATTTTGTATGCTTGCATCTCTTTAAAAGTTAAATTCTTTAATCCTTTCTATTGCCATAACACTAATTCAAATATTCTTAACAACTTTATCTTCAAAATAAAGTTCTTTAGTTCTTTCTTTTATTATATTTTGAAATAATGGTGAAATTATATCTTTTAAGTCCTATGCAGCCCGAATATCTAAGGACTTATCTTGGATACTTAGTATATCATAGCATTTAATATCTTATTCAGTATGTTTTTGAAATTAATTTACCCATTAAAAGGCCCCCAGGTTTTTAATATACAAAAATGATTTTTAACTAACTAGTACATGCATATAGACAAGCTAGTGCACCTAAATGCAAACTTCATATGAAAATAGGATATTACTTAGGTTTTGAATTCTTTTGACTATTTTGGCTAAGTTGGTTGATTGATATTCCTAGAAAGGCTGAGTCATGGTTAGGATATGCATACAAGTTAATACCTAAAACAACAGGACCCAATGCCTGACTAGTTTAGACTTCACTACAATGAAGTTCCAATATCCACCTGTTTGGAGTGCTGGAATGAAATGGACCTGGTTACGGCTTGTAGAACTATGACTGAGAGGTTAGACAATGTAGATGCACTTTAACTTATCTCAAGACACAAAACAATCTATATTAATACTATTAAATTACGAATTATAATTGCTAAGATAACTAGACTACCACACCTTGCGTTAACAAGCCCACAAATAATCCAAATGAATATGAAGAAGACCCTAACAATGTTACTATTTTACTCAATCCTACGTCTAGGTTAGCTCATTTGATTTATTGAAGGTAAGCAATCTATCCCTTTTGTTGTAGCCGTCAAATACTTTATAATTGTTTCATTTAGGTTTTCACTGCATCGAGATATATAGCTGTATGATCTAATACTGTCTGTATCGCGGCTATTTGACTTTGTCAGCGTATTTGCATGGTAAACAAGTCTAGTCCATGCGCCCCCGTGCCTCATTTTCTTGAATTTTCCATTTCTTCTATCCTTATTCCGTCTTGACTTTTCAACTCGAATTTCTCCAGAATCTTCTAAAGTGTTCATTGATTTACCTGCAAATTCATTAATCATGCAACAAATGACAAATAAACATGAATTTCAATTGAAAAACATGTTAAATGCAAGATGTGTATATAAAATATGTGTATTTTAGCACAAATCGATCAAGATTTTGGCTGAAGATATCACAGTGACTTTTCTTCTTATTTGAGCGACTAACATACGCCATCTAGTTTTACTTCTAAATTTACACTATTGTCCGGATTCAAACCCTTAACCTAATAGAAAAAGGCTTTATACTCACATTGATACCACCATGCCAAATTAAAGGTTTTTTTTTTTTTTTTTTTTTTTTTGTACTAAAGAAAATAATAACCATTGAAAAATATTTCCTCCTAACTCAAACTTTTATCTCCGTAAATATGTTATAACAAGAAG